>NC_071502.1:28013636-28316666 GCF_028408465.1 Anastrepha ludens | reverse complement strand
GTAATTTTGCAGTGTTCATTCTGCGCAATCAGCGTGTAAACACCTGAGTCTTCGGCCGCTGTATTTAGAAATTCTAAACAAGCCATACCCTCGCGGCTCATATTGCGGATGCGTGGACCAAAAGGCACACTTTGTTCGTCTTTCTGCCATTTGAAAGTAGCATCCGGACCACCCACAACCGCTTGGAATTTAACTTTAGATCCCTCGGCTACGTATCGGTTCGACAGATTGGCAATAAAGTACAATTGCATTTTCGGTGCGGGATCAGGCATGCGGCTGCGGCGCTCATATGTGCCCTCCTCCTCATCGCCGCCCTTCTTCTTGCCTTTTGGAGGCCGACTGCCTTTTTCGGCTTTCTCGCCCGCCTTACCGCCTGCTTCTCCAGCGCCAGCTTCGGAATCTGATTCCGTCATAATGTTGGATATTAAACTCGAATGACGCGAGGATTGCACAACATCCACAACAACTGTGTGTGTGGTGGTCTGACTGCCCAATTTATTTTCAGCTGTACAAGTGTATACACCGCTATCACTCGAAGTTGGCTTATTAATGATTAGCTCACAGACACCGTCCAAATGTTCGATCTGTACGCGACGATCATCGAGTACAACTGGTAGATTGTCCTTTACCCATGTAATCTTGGGGCGGGGGTTGCCGCGCACCTTCGTGTCGATAATCAAATCGTTCTGGGATGAATGGTACACATCTGTGAAAGCGAACAGAAAAACATCAAAGCGATGCTCTGTGACAAATAAATGATAGAACACAAAGAAATCCCGACAATTTGAAACACAATGCGACTCTCGTAAATGTGAAATGCCATGTGTCTATTTTGGGAATGGACACCTCGACCCCAATTGGGTATTTGCTTGATGTTTCGAATAAACGATTGAGCGATTGTTGTGTAGTTTAATGATTTAATTTTTCACCAACCAAACAAACAACACTAATTAACAATACAATACACGAATTTCGTCCGTGAGTGTGCGATTACCGAAATGTTACGATAATGAAATACATCACAAGTGGAGTGACATGCTTTGTACACATCTACTCTAATGATCTCTACAAGTACACTTGAACAAACACGCTCTCTTCCCATACCTCTGAGTGGCAGAGCGAACATCGGCTCTTGCTCGTCGCCATCGGCCTGTGCGCTATACACCTTGAAGTAGCATTGCGTGTCAATTTCGCTATGTTCGTTTTTGGCCACACATTTGTACACGCCTGATGCTTCGGAGGTAACCTTGCTCACCTCGAGTATAGCCTTGCCCTCCTCGGACAGATTCTTAACAGTGGGCCCAGCCACTACCCATTTGTCGTCTTTCATCCAGCGACACGTAGGGCTAGGTCCGATAACGGTGCACACGAACCGTACTGTGCTACCTTCCATAGCCATACGATCACGCAATTGTGTGGCAAACTTGAGTTTTTGCTTCGGTGAAACCAATGGTTCGGGTGAGGCGCGATGGATGCGCTCCCTTGCCTCTGCAGCTGAAGTGGTGCGTTTTTGATCTGAGGCCGCCTTTGACTGAAGCGCCTCATCCATGGCTTTCTTTGCTGCTAATTCCTTGTCCTTTTGGAAACGATCGCGCGCATGGAAGATGCCACGTGCATGGAAATGCCTATTTTTGGCCACTTCAACATGATGGCTGATTTGCACTTCGCCACAAGAGTTGGCAGCTCTACACACGTAAGTGCCACTGTCCTTGTTGTTCGGTTTGTAGATGAGCAACTTGTAGATGCCGTGAGCCTCTTCAAGCATGGTAAACTTGAAACTTGGCTTGATTTCAATTGAGCCTCTCAGCCAAGCGACAGCTGGCCGTGGCACACCGTGTAAGTGACATTCGATGGTTAACTCATCGTCGCGCAAGTGATAGTACTCTGCAATCGAAACAATAACCATCAAGACGACAATTAAAAAAAAAAAAAGTATTCATTTGCTAATTCTTACCTTTGACTAACTTGCATGAAGGGGGGGCTGGTTCATCCTTGAAAACCTCATAAATCGTCACATAACAAGACGAGGTTACGGTGTCGTTGACATTCGCTACTACACAAGAATACTCGCCGGAATCTAAGATCGTGGTAGCGACCACCTCCAAAACCAAGATGTTGTTGTTGTTAATAATACGATGTTTTGCATCGCGCTCCAGTTGACGACCGTCTTTGAACCATGACACAGATAACTCGGGTCCACCAACCGCACATGAAATACGAACATTATGGCCTGCTTCCACCGTACGATCCGTAAGGAAGACAATGAAATGTGGCAAGCGGGCTTGCTCTCGTATACGCTGCCATTCGGCGTCACGTTCTTTCTCACTTTTGTATATGCGCATGCTATATTTGCGCATTTGTTGCATAAACTCCTCACCCTCCTCCTCGGCAATGAGCTTCCAGCGTTCCTCATCGTAAGGATTGGGTCGTGTAAACTCCTCGGATGAATTACTGCCACGTCGCTTCTTGCTCTTGGGCAGTTCGGGTACGACGTCTACTTCTTCGCCATCCTCCTCATCTTCGCGATCTTCGCGATATTCGCTGCCAAGCTCGTCTGCATACGACTCCGTGCCGGCAAAGGATTCATCACCTGCATCGTCTTCTTCCTCATCAACATCTTCCTCCTGTTCCTCAGTTTCTTCATCCTCTGCCCGTTCAGCCTCTTTCTGAGCGCGTAATGCAGCACGTAACTCGGCCTCAATGCGGTCCTGCTTTTCTTTCTCCTGCTTCAAGCGCTCTTGGCGCTCGGCAAAAGTCTCACCTTTGGGTTTGCTAGCTGCCTTAATCGCTTCTTCTTCTGCCGCCTTGGCAGCAGCTCTGGCCTGTTCTTCCATTTGCAAGACAAGTTTGCTCTTCTTTGGTGGCGGCTTCGGTGCAGGTGCTTTTGATTGTTCCTGTTGCTTTTGCTGCTCCTCAAACATCTTCTTGCTGGCCTTCTGGCCGCCGCCCATTTCCAATTTCAAGGTCAACTTTGGACTAGGCGATTTCTCCTTCTTTTCCTTCTTTTTGGGAGCACCCTTCTTTTTCGTTTTCTTCACAGGCTCATCTAAATCATCCGGTTCCACACTCTCTTCATGATCAGTGCCGCGACTCTCACCGTTTTCACCTTCAGTTTCCGAAATAATAGAGTCGGATCTTGCTTCCCTTTCGAGGGACTTGCGTGGTGTGCGCGCCTTCTTGCCTTTACCCTTTTTCTTTGGTTTCACTTCCTCAATGATTTCCTCCTCCTCCTCGACTTCCTCATACTCTTCGATCAAGTAAATAACCTCAACATTCGATACATCCATTACGGCAGCACGATCAATGACAGACATATCGGTCGTTATGTAACGCACAGGTTTTTGAATTTCCTCGCTTTCTGTAATATCCATAATTAGTGCTCGATCAAAAACGGCTTTATTGCAAGTAATTTGAGTTTTAATGTCCCTGCCGAGCTCGAAAGGAGTTTTCTCCCTTTCCTCCCGTTTTAGGAAGGGTGTAATGCTGCGCCATGTCGAAGGCGTAGCGCTGCGACGGTTCAGGTACAGTGAGAATGGGGTTTGACTCCTGCCACGTATGGGTGTAGCGCTGCGACCGCGCAGCGTACCAGGAGTAGGCGATTTCACTTTTCGACGTTTTTGCACCGGCACCGCTAACGTATCCTGTACAGGAGTCGATTCAGGCTCCTCAGATGGTCGCGTATCAGCCGCACCGACTTCACCTTCCGTCTCTCCCATCGTTTCGAGAACTTTTTTTTATCGATCAAGGATCAAACAAACGAGGATAATCAGGGTAGCGCGTTGGCGTTTATTAAACACACAAAAAAACAACAAAGTATTTCGATTTATTAACAAATTTAAAACTTTTCGAAGCGTTTAACGATTTCAGAGTTCATAAATTATATATATATATATTATTTTCGGTAAAATTTCAACGTATCGGATCGATTGGGAGAGAGCATTCGATTCCGTTCGATTAGAAATTTTAACTATAACTGAATTGAACGCGCCGAACAAATTTTGAAAACGTTTTCGTCTATGTCGAAAGATGACGACGATAGACGACGGTTGTTTTCGATTAAACTATGCACATCGAAGTGCTCGATTTCGAAGTGCAGCAACGCACAAGTAGCATACAAATATTGGTCACGATCGAGCACAATCGATCGGTGGAACGACGAAGCATTTACGAGCTCTTTTGCAACAATTGCCAATAGTCTAAATTTACCTAATTGTCATAGATTCACGCGTTATTTTTGTTTTATTTTTTCTCTTCATTTGTAATTATGTAAACAGGCAGCCAAGATGCAACGAGGTAGCAGTGGAGGTGCAGCAAGCGGAAAGTTTGCTGCGAGGGAAGTGTTTTAACTACGCGCTGTATTTTTAGCGAGCTATTTTTTGCACTCAGTTGGCGTGTAAAAAATTCAAAGATTATTTCTTTTTGTTGTTGCGACGATTTTCAATTCTAAATTTTTCTGCCGATCGCACTGACACCAAACGTACGAAATGCAAATCAATCGATTTGATAATTTGGCTAAGAGAAAAAAACTATAGAAGTGTAGGCAAATGGCATTAGCAGAGCAACGGTAAATGCAACGGCATTGAATCATACCACGTGAAAACGCCACTTCCCGACTATTTCGAAATTTGCTTATACTTCATCATGTGAATGTTTAAGAACCGTTTTATTTGTATGGATTAGTAATAAAAAAATTGTCCTAAATAAATTTGTATTTACATAAATAGTCACGAGACAATGAATACTTAGAAACACAAACTGTTTACCTGTAGCATCCAGTGATTTTCCGTTCAGTTTGAATAAAGGAAATGATAGCGGCTAAGAAGTATTGCTGGTTATTTTATAATTTTATATACATAATTAAGTATTTTTTATCAATATAAAACGGCTAAGAAGTATTGCTGGTTATTTTATAATTTTATATACATAATTAAGTATTTTTTATCAATATAAAATGGCTTAAAGAAACAGCCAAATGTAATATAAAAAATTATGCGCGAAACGATCATGCAAGCTGGGCTTGGAACTAAGAGGGCAATGTGAGCATGGAAAAGGCACTAGAGACACTCATTTCCTGTAGACAACCCACTACCTCGAAGAAGAATTTTGAAAAAAAAAACATTGTTTGAAGGAAGAAGTCTCCTCTTTACATGTTTCCTCACATCTTCGGCGTTTATAGTCGAATCTTACGAGCTTTACAGCTACCTTTATCAGACTACCCAGTAATTCACAGTCGATCACAAACACAATCGTGTAACAACTTCACAGGAAGGTTTGGCGTTGTTTAATCGCAATATGGAGGAGTTTTTGCGCCGTTTCGTAACCGTGGACGAAACAGGGATCCATCATCACACACCAGAGACCAAACAACAGTCGAAACAGTGGGTTTCTAGGGGTGAATCGGTTTAATAAGCACACGAAATTCATTTCTTTCCATTTTCTCCTCAAATTACTGGGTAGTCTGATAAAGGTAGCTGTAAAACACAACCTAACTGACGCAGCACGTTCAAATTTTGACAAGAGTCAACTGACAGATGTCTGTTGACAGGAGCAGTACTTCTTTTTCAGTAAAGAGGTCAGAAATACAAAAAGTAAATCGTAAATTATGATATATCGATGCTTTGTCGCGAGATGACATTTTTTTGTTCCAAAGTTCATTGGTGGGTACCCGAGTGCTTCCACACCAGATCTAAGTTCCTGCCACCCTAACGTAAAACATTTAAATCAGAAAATCAAATCTCGCTAAAAATCATTCAACCTTTTTTTCTTTGAAAGTACAACTTTGGCGGCCTTCATAGATATAGAAGGTGCTTTTAATAACATCAGGGCGAAGTCCATTGTCACTGCGTTAGATAGACTAGAGGTGGAAAAACCTATCTGTCTCTGGATCTCGTCCCTGCTAGACTGCAGGAAAGTTAATGCGGTCGCAAGAGCGGCTAAAGTCCACTATATTCGTTCACAGGGGGACGCCGCAGGGTGGTCTCCTTTCGCCCCTACTTTGGCTATTTGCCATTGACGAAGGTCTGATAATGCTAAATAAGAAAGGGGTTAAGGTAGCAGCATACGCCGATGACTTGGTCCTGATGGTATCGGGACCGTTTCCCTCAGTCATGAGGCTGAGATCTTGGAAAGGCCTGTACTCAGTCGTTGGGCTGCCACTTGCGGCCTCCAAGTCAACTTTGACAAAACGGAGCTGGTGCTATTTACCAGAAAATATAAACCTCAACCCTTTCAACTTCCCAAATTAAACAACCACGTCCTCCCGCTCTCATCGGAAATTAAGTATCTTGGAGTGATACTTGACTCCAAACTCCATTGGAAGCTACACATGGAAAATCGGGTAAAGAAGGCCAGTATAGCCTTCTACACCTGAAAATCCATGTTCAGTAAAAAATGGGACTCAAGCCTCACGTCGTGCTGGGGATGTACCACGCAGTGGTTTTGCCAATTTCAACGTATAGATGCCTAGTATTTCTCCGAACTTCGCACAGATCTCTCTATCCACAAAGTAGAGTTTGAGGGTCGTGCCAGGGCAATCTTTCCAAAAAAGCAAGATTGGATCGAGGGAAAAATCTGCACCGAAGCTTGCACCTCTGTCTTCACTGACGGTTCCAAGAAGGAATCGGGAGTCGGAGCAGGGGTTTTCTCTAAATCAGCTAATTTATCTGTCTTCTTTAAACTGCCGAATATTGCTAGTGTTTTTCAAGCAGAAATCTTTGCGATCCTGCAGGCAAGCAAAATGCTTAGGGAACGCGGGAGCGAGGGAAATATTAACATTTTCTCCGATAGTCAAGCCCCGATCAAGGCCGGGAGGACGACATGGTGCAGAACGAAATTAGTAAATACCTGTAAGAGAGCAAATCTCTTGGGTGTGCATGTAACATTTCTCTGATCTGTGTCAAAGAACATAGAACCATAGAGGGAAATGAAATTGCTGATGAACTTGCCAGGAAGGGGACTGAATTGGCCTCAGAGACCTCCTACCCGGTCATCGGCATCCCCTTGACAGTTTTTACAGTTTTTAAAGGAGAACTGCACAAATTATTTCTCAGGAAAGCGCAGAAAAAATGGAGCTCCATTTCGTCATGTGCTATTTCGAAAACCCTTTGGCCCCGATACGGTATACTAAGGGCTCAGAAAGTCCTTTGGACTCCTCGCCATCCGATTTCCAAACTCGTAGTTGTGTTCACCGATCACTGGAAGATCGGCGCAGACGCGGAAAAGCTAGGGTTACAATTTAAGCCCCATTGCAGAAGCTGTGGGAACCTTTCAGAGAAGGAGACTGTTGAATCTCTGTAAATGTCCGAATTTGCCAGCTAGACGATTGAGGTCACTGGGTGCTTCTTTCTTTATCAGTCTGGAGCAGTGCTCCTACCTAAATCCTATTCATATTTATCAAAACTGAGCTTCAGTGCTACTTAAGGAGTGCCAGACTGGCACTTCAACTATTTCACCTACCTACCCTGTAAACAAATTTTTTGGGGGAAAAACACATCCATTATTTTCTCGGTAGATGGCTGTAGTGATCGATATCTCGTAAAGTATCGATCAAACAATTTAAAGTTTATGCTCGTTGTCAAGGTGGCATTTCACACTAAACGATTTCTTCCTTCCAAACTTCCTTTACGATACGGTGTCATGGGCTAATGCAAAATAAGATTTTTATTATGAATATGTGAACTATGAACTGGAATTTAATATGATTAAAGCGGGTATAAATTTGTTTGCATTTTTCCAAATCCCGGATTTTTTAAAATTGCAAGCTTGTTTTTTACTTGCGTTCCTAAATATGTTCTGTTCCATTCGATTCGGCGTTAAAAATCGATGCTCGGTGTTTCTCTGCTTATTTAAATTTGCATTCACTGAACCGCCAACCCTCGTTTGTACTACTACCTTCTGGTACTACCCACTAAAACGACTTTTAAGATCAAAGGAACAGTTGTGAATGGCTAAGGATTATTAAAATTTGTAATTTGTTGCTGCTTAAATTTTGATTTCATGCTTTTCCATTTTGGAGCAACCCATGCATTTCAGATAATCGTCCAAATGTTCACTTAGAGCATCCACAAGCACACATCACAGTACGCATCTTATCATTAGGCGCACCACATAAGCACATACATACATACATACAAGCAAACACAGGCAAAACCATTATTTCATTAACTCGAAAAAATAACAAATGCGATTGTTTACTTAATAAAATAAAAGTATTAAAAGGTAATTCACTAAAACTTAAGTAACTTAAAAACAGCGGAAAGCAAAGCTCCTAGACAAATCAATGAATTTCAATATAATTTTAGAAAATGTTAAAGTAAATAATAAAAGCGTTGAGAAGGAATCTCGAGAATTAAAAACAATTTGCATACCTCTGATGTTGCGCGTAAATATTGGCGTTGTGCCAAATTTAGTTGTTGGTATATCGTAAACAGTCACAAGGCAACTCGTCTCCACTTCTCCATTTCGATTGGCTGCCACGCATCGGTAAACACCCGCATCGGCCGCATCGATTGCTTGAATTTCCAAGCAAGAGAGCCCATCGCTGAAGGTCGTTCGATATTTGTTGTTATTCTCAATGCGTGTTTTGTCTAGATACCAGTCCACTTTCAGTTCCGCGCCAGATATACTACATGTAAGTTTTACATCGCTACCGGCAGCAGAGTTTCTGTTGGTTAATTTTAACTCAATATTGGGCGCACGCCTAGCGCTTCGAGGCTCCCGTTTGTCTCTGTATTCCAAAGTGCTTGGCTTATCTGTATGTTGGTTATCGGCAGCCATTGAAGGCTTTGATTTTTCCGATTTCGCATCCTCTCGCCGTGTGCTTTCGCCATCCAGCTTCTCTTGACCGACGGTAGATTTTAACGGTTTGATTTCGTTTTCTTCAGCCACCTTAGTAGTTAGCTCTACTCGTTTGTCTTCCCCAGCCTTTTCTTCAGCTACACTCTTCCTCCTCTTGTCCTTTTTCGGTTTTTCCTCCAGCTTATCAACTGGCTTGAGTTCTTCAGATTTCTTCTCAACTGCTGTCGTCTCCTCTACAGCACTTCTCTCCTCAATTTTTTTAGTAGGTTCTGATCTCTTTTCTGCAGCCTTAATTTCTTCAGCATTTGCTACATCTATTTTTTTCTCTTCTTCAGCACTCTTCTTCTTCTCTTCAACCTTTTCAGTTTCTTCAGCAGACTTTTTAGCAGGTTTCTCTTCAAGTTTTTCAACAGACTCCAGTTTCTTTTCTTCAGCCTTAAGTTCTTCAGGTTTTTCCTTGTCTGCTCTCTTCTCCTCTTCAGCGCTCTTCTTTCTTTTGTCCTTTTTCGGTTTCTCTTCAACCTTTTCAGTTTCTTCAGCAGGCTTTTTAGCAGGTTTCTCTTCAAGTTTTTCAACAGATTCCGGTTTCTTTTCTTCAGCCTTAAGTTCCTCAGATTTTTCCTTGTCCGCTTTCTTCTCCTCTTCAGCACTCTGCTTTCTCTTGTCCTTTTTCGGTTTCCCTTCAACCTTCTCAACTTCTTCAGCAGGCTTCTTAGGAAGTTTCTCTTCAAGTTTTTCAACAGACTCTGGTTTCCTTCCTTCAGCCTTAAGTTCTTCAGGTTTTTCCTTGTCTGCTTTCTTCTCCTCTTCAGCGCTCTTCTTTCTCTTGTCCTTTTTCGGTTTCTCTTCAACCTTCTCAACTTCTTCAGCAGGCTTCTTAGGAAGTTTCTCTTCAAGTTTTTCAACAGACTCTGGTTTCCTTCCTTCAGCCTTAAGTTCTTCAGGTTTTTCCTTGTCTGCTTTCTTCTCCTCTTCAGCGCTCTTCTTTCTCTTGTCCTTTTTCGGTTTCTCTTCAACCTTCTCAACTTCTTCAGCAGGCTTCTTAGGAAGTTTCTCTTCAAGTTTTTCAACAGACTCAGATTTCTTTTCTTCAGCCTTAAGTTCTTCAGGTTTTTCCTTGTCTGCTTTCTTCTCCTCTTCAGCGCTCTTCTTTCTCTTGTCCTTTTTCGGTTTCTCTTCAATCCTTTCAGTTTCTTCAGCAGACTTTTTAGCAGGTTTCTCTTCAAGTTTTTCAACAGACTCTGGTTTCTTTTCTTCAGCCTTAAGTTCCTCAGGTTTTTCCTTGTCTACTTTCTTCTCTTCCTCAGCACTCTTCTTTCTCTTGTCCTTTTTCGGTTTCTCTTCAACCTTCTCAACTTCTTCAGCAGGCTTCTTAGGAAGTTTCTCTTCAAGTTTTTCAACAGACTCTGGTTTCTTTTCTTCAGCCTTAAGTTCTTCAGGTTTTTCCTTGTCTGCTTTCTTCTCCTCTTCAGCGCTCTTCTTTCTCTTGTCCTTTTTCGGTTTCTCTTCAATCTTTTCAGTTTCTTCAGCAGACTTTTTAGCAGGTTTCTCTTCAAGTTTTTCAACAGACTCTGGTTTCTTTTCTTCAGCCTTAAGTTCCTCAGGTTTCTCCTTGTCTGCTTTCTTCTCCTCTTCAGCGCTCTTCTTTCTCTTGTCCTTTTTCGGTTTCTCTTCAACCTTTTCAGTTTCTTCAGCAGGCTTTTTGGCAGGTTTCTCTTCAAGTTTTTCAACAGACTCTGGTTTCCTTTCTTCAGCCTTAAGTTCCTCAGGTTTTTCCTTGTCTGCTTTCTTCTCCTCTTCAGTGCTCTTCTTTCTCTTGTCCTTTTTCGGTTTCTCTTCAACCTTTTCAGTTTCTTCAGCAGGCTTTTTAGCAGGTTTCTCTTCAAGTTTTTCAACAGACTCTGGTTTTTTTTCTTCAGCCTTAAGTTCCTCAGGTTTCTCCTTGTCTGCTTTCTTCTCCTCTTCAGTGCTCTTCTTTCTCTTGTCCTTTTTCGGTTTCCCTTCAACCTTCTCAACTTCTTCAGCAGGCTTCTTAGGAAGTTTCTCTTCAAGTTTTTCAACAGACTCAGATTTCTTTTCTTCAGCCTTAAGTTCCTCAGGTTTTTCCTTGTCTGCTTTCTTCTCCTCTTCAGCGCTCTTCTTTCTCTTGTCCTTTTTCGGTTTCTCTTCTACCTTTTCAGTTTCTTCAGCAAGCTTTTTAGCAGGTTTCTCTTCAAGTTTTTCAACAGATTCCGGTTTCTTTTCTTCAGCCTTAAGTTTCTCAGGTTTTTCCTTGTCTGCTTTCTTCTCCTCTGCAGCGCTCTTCTTTCTCTTGTCCTTTTTCGGTTTCTCTTCAACCTTCTCAACTTCTTCAGCAGGCTTCTTAGGAAGTTTCTCATCAAGTTTTGCAACAGACTTTGGTTTCTTTTCTTCAGCCTTAAGTTCTTCAGGTTTAGTTTCCTTAACGGATTCAGCGACCTTTTCTTCGCTCATTTTTTGATCAGCTGTAACTTCTAAGGGCTTTTCATCCACTTTCGTTTCTTCTTTGACTTCCTTCTCTTTCATATCTTTCGTGTGTTTTTCTTCGTCAGCTTTTTCTACCACTTCAACAATCTCTTTGGTCTTCCTCAGAGTTTCTTCTTCTTTTGAAGTCTTTACATACCGACACATACTTTCAGAAACGTTATGTAGTTTTTCACACAGTTTCACCAGTTGTTCCAAAACCTCTCGAGAATTTACTGATCGTACACTCTTATCAATGGAATCATATAGATTCAGTGCTAAATGCTTAACTTCTTCTAAATCTTTTTTAAATCCTCCAACATTGATGGATAGCAAATCGTCATAGAGAACAAAAATGTCCATGAGATTCTTTTGCAATGTAACAATTTTTTCTTTTGACTTCTCAACACTGTTCGCACCCTTTATAGAATCTGCACATGACACAACGCTTTTAAGGGTAGAGTTTAATGGCACCAACTTCACTCGGAATTCATGGTCGTCCATACTATTTAACTTGGTGGACGTGTTTCCAACATACTCAACAATTTCGTTATAACACAGCTCCAAGTTTTGATCAACTGGTTTTTCGGACTCAGTTTTGGGTGTCTGTTTTTCTTTATCCTCTTCCGAAATCAGCTTCCCTTCTGTTGCTTGTTCAGCTATCACTTTATCTGAAAGTTTCT
Organism: Anastrepha ludens; assembly: GCF_028408465.1. Lineage (NCBI taxonomy): Eukaryota > Metazoa > Arthropoda > Insecta > Diptera > Tephritidae > Anastrepha > Anastrepha ludens. The sequence goes on along the minus strand of NC_071502.1, from coordinate 28,304,706 downwards.
CATCTATAGTTTTGTCGGTTTTGTCTTCGATAGAAGTCGTCACAGTTTCCTTCTCAGTTTCTTTTCGAAGTCCTGCACAGGTCTCTACGACTTTCGCAACCAAATCTGAAGTTCTTTCCAAAATTTGTTCAGAATTTACATGGCTCGGACTACTTTCGATCAAATCATATTCGGCTAAAGCGTTTGCTTTTATTTCTTCGATTTTAGATTTCAAAACATCTACTTTTAAATCATGCAAATCATCAAATGTGACGAAGAAGTCCATAAGCAGTTTTTGAAGGTTTACGATTTCTTTTGAGGCTTTTTCTACTTTTTCCACGATCTTAATTGTTTCAGCAACCGAAATAAGGTTATCCATCTGTAGTTGAAGACCTCTTAATTTTCTGTTCAATAAAGAATGTTTAGCTACCTCGATTTCCATCTGCAGACTATTTTTGTTCTTAATAATTTTTTGATACTGTTCTTCCAGTTTTGGATTTATCGTCTTACTTAATTTTTCATCCGCTTTGCTTTCCTCGACTGTTATTTTTTCTTCAATCTTCTGTGCTTTCTTTTTAGATTTGTCTTCAATCAGCTTTTCTTCGACTAACTTTTCTTCCGGTTGTTTGTCTTCTACAGATTTCTCTATTATAGCCTCTTCTGGTTTCTTTGGTTTGTGTTGAGTTTCGATTGGCTTCTCTGCTTCTGGCTTTTTCACATCCAAGATATCTTGCTCATCGAGTTTCTTTTCCTCAGACTTCTTTTCAGTAACTTTCTCTATTGGTTCCTTCTTCTCATCAGGTTTCTTCTCGGAAACTTTCTCTTTAGGTTTGTCCTCAACCGGTTTTTCTTCGACCAACTTTTCTTCAGGTTTGCCGTCTTCTACAGATTGCTCTATAATAGCCTCTTCTGGTTTCTTTGGTTTGTGCTGAGTTTCGATTGGCTTCTCTGCTTCTGGCTTTTTCAACTCCAAGATATCTTGCTCATCAGGTTTCTTTTCCTCAGACTTCTTTTCAGTAACTTTCTCTATTGGTTCCTTCTCCTCATCAGGTTTCTCCTCGGTAACTTCCTCTTTAGGTTTGTCCTCAATCGGTTTTTCTTTGACTAATTTTTCTTGCTCATCAGGTTTCTTTTCTTTAGGCTTCTTTTCGGTGACTTTCTCTTTTGGTTCCTTCTTCTCGTCAGGTTTCTCCTCGGTAACTTTCTCTTTAGGTTTGTCCTCAATTGGTTTTTCTACAGATTGCTCTATTATGGCATCTTCTGGTTTCTTTGGTTTGTGCTGAGTTTCGATTGCCTGCTCTGCTTCCGGCTTTTTCACCTCCAAGATATCTTGCTCATCAGGTTTCTTTTCCTTAGACTTCTTTTCAGTAACTTTCTCTATTGGTTCCTTCTTCTCATCAGGTTTCTTCTCGGAAACTTTCTCTTTAGGTTTGTCCCCAACCGGTTTTTCTTCGACGAACTTTTCTTCAGGTTTTCCGTCTTCTATAGATTGCTCTATTATAGCCTCTTCTGGTTTCTTTTGCTGAGTCTCGATTGCCTGCTCTGCTTCTGGCTTTTTCACCTCCAAGATATCTTGCTCATCAGGTTTCTTTTCCTCAGACTTCTTTTCAGTAACTTTCTCTTTTGGTTCCTTCTTCTCAACAGGTTTCTCTTCGGGAACTTTCTCTTTAGGTTTGTCCTCAATTGGTTTTTCTTCAACCAACTTTTCTTCAGGTTTTCCGTCTTCCACAGATTGCTCTATTATAGCCTCTTCTGGTTTCTTTGGTTTGTGCTGAGTTTCGATTGGCTTCTCTGCTTCTGGCTTTTTCACCTCCAAGATATCTTGCTCATCAGGTTTCTTTTCCTCAGACTTCTTTTCAGTAACTTTCTCTATTGGTTCCTTCTCCTCATCAGGTTTCTCCTCGGTAACTTCCTCTTTAGGTTTGTCCTCAATCGGTTTTTCTTTGACTAATTTTTCATGCTCATCAGGTTTCTTTTCTTTAGGCTTCTTTTCGGTGACTTTCTCTTTTGGTTCCTTCTTCTCGTCAGGTTTCTCCTCGGTAACTTTCTCTTTAGGTCTGTCCTCAATTGGTTTTTCTACAGATTGCTCTATTATGGCATCTTCTGGTTTCTTTGGTTTGTGCTGAGTTTCGATTGCCTGCTCTGCTTCCGGCTTTTTCACCTCCAAGATATCTTGCTCATCAGGTTTCTTTTCCTTAGACTTCTTTTCAGTAACTTTCTCTATCGGTTCCTTCTTCTCATCAGGTTTCTTCTCGGAAACTTTCTCTTTAGGTTTGTCCTCAACCGGTTTTTCTTCGACGAACTTTTCTTCAGGTTTTCCGTCTTCTATAGATTGCTCTATTATAGCCTCTTCTGGTTTCTTTTGCTTGTGCTGAGTCTCGATTGCCTGCTCTGCTTCTGGCTTTTTCACCTCCAAGATATCTTGCTCATCAGGTCTCTTTTCCTCAGACTTCTTTTCTGTGACTTTCTCTTTTGGTTCCTTCTTCTCGTCAGGTTTCTCCTCGGTAACTTTCTCTTTAGGTTTGCCGTCTTCTACAGATTGCTCTATTATAGCCTCTTCTGGTTTCTTTGGTTTGTGCTGAGTTTCGATTGCCTGCTCTGCTTCTGGCTTTTTTACCTCCAAGATATCTTGCTCATCAGGTTTCTTTTCCTCAGACTTCTTTTCAGTAACTTTCTCTTTTGGTTCCTTCTTCTCATCAGGTTTCTCCTCGGTAACTTTCTCTTTAGGTTTGTCCTCAGTCGGTTTTTCTTCAACCAATTTTTCTTCAGGTTTTCCGTCTTCCACAGATTGCTCAATTATAGCCTCTTCTGGTTTCTTTGGTTTGTGCTGAGTTTCGATTGCCTGCTCTGCTTCCGGCTTTTTCACCTCCAAGATATCTTGCTCATCAGGTTTCTTTTCCTCAGACTTCTTTTCAGTAACTTTCTCTTTTGGTTCCTTCTTCTCATCAGGTTTCTCCTCGCTAACTTTCTCTTTTGGTTTGCCCTCAATCGGTTTTTCTTCGACTAATTTTGCATGCACTTCTTTCTCGAATATGTTGCACACTTCCAGAATACTGCCAGCCAGTTTGACTAAATCCAAAAACACTATTTCTGTTTCTATATACTTTTCTGATTTTTCAATCTTGTCGTAAAGCTGCAAAGCGACCTCTTTGATTTGTTCTAACTGCGGCTTCACTTCGTTTGTCGCTATTTCGTGAAGATCGTCAAATGCAACGAAAGTGTCCATCAATGATTTCTGCAAGGTTACCATTCTTTCTGCGGACTTTTCAATGCTTTGGACAGTTTTTAGATTTTGCGAAATCTTCACAATGCTTTCTAATATAGGAGGAATCGAAACTAATTTCTCATTAGTTTCTTGAGCTTCTATATCGGCAATCTTGTTTGAAGCCTTGTTAACAGAGTTCACAATATTTGAGAAATATTCTTGTAATTTGATGTTCAATTCCTCTGATGGTTTCAACTTTTCAATCTCTTTTTTATCAGCAGAAGACTCTTCTGTAACTGGATGCTCATCAGCAAGAGTCGCAGTTACGCTTGGAGTCTCTTCCGTCAATTTCTCATTAGCTACTTCAGCTTTTTGTTTCTCTGGTTCACGTTGTTCTTTTTTCAATTCTGGTTTCTTTTCTAAATTATCTAGAGCAGGTGGCTCTGTAATAGTTTGCTCCTCACTTATTTCTTCAACATGAGATTTCGATTCCTCGGACTTTTCAAGTTCTTCTTGTTGTTGTTTTAGCTGTAATTGAGGCTTTTCGATTTCTGTAGGCAGATCTTCTAAAATAACGTTTTCCTTAATCTCTTCTTGTTGTTTTTGTTCTTGAACCTTCTCGTCTCCTTCTGGCACATCCTGCGTTTTCTCTGTATCTTTAATTGCGCTGCTACTTTGTTCTTTCTGTGCTTCAAGGTTTTCTACTTCTGCTGCTTCTTGATGGAGTGGTTCTTCTCCGCTTACTTTGTTTTCTACAGAAGCGGAGATTTCGACTGAAGATGCGATGTCTTTTTCGGATTTTTCCACTGAATCCTGCTGCTGTTCGTCAATCTTTACCACGAATTTTTCATTTTTAACTTGTTCAATTTCAGTAATGGACACTGCACTGACCTGTTCATCTGCTTTTGCCTTCACATCCTCTATTTCGGATATCTGTGCCTCGGATTCGGATTTCCCAATTTCCGTTGTGGTCTTAGTCTCCGATTTTGGTAGAACTGGTTCTTCGGCTTTTTCGGTTTGGACTATTTCTTCGTCAACTTTTTCTATTCTTTGTACCTTTTCTAGCTTTTCTTTTCTGGTTTGCGTTTCAGATTTTGAAGTTTCCAGCTCCCCAATCTTCGTTTCTGCAACGGATTGTTCGTCAGCTTGAAATATTGCCTCAGTTTCTGCTTGTTTCTTACTTTCGGCCTTCTGCTCTTCAATTACTGGTTGAACTTCTGTGAGTTCTTGTTTTTGAGGCGTCTGTCCATCAAGAACATCATGTTGCTTCTCAACTTCTTTCTTCGGCTGTTCAAGTATTTGGGCATCAGTGGAGGAACTGGCTTCCTTTTCACGAATATCTTGAGCTAGAGAGACATCAACCGCTTCTTGCAATGGTTTTTCTTCAACCTTCACTTCTGTCTCTTGTAACGTCTCTGCCTGTTTTAGCGCCTCGGTCGAAGACTCGTTTTCTGCAACATTTTCTTCCATTTCTGGAGATATGTGTGCTTTAAGTTGAGTTTGAGACTTTGCTGCATTTTCCTCGCCAATGCTTTGCTCTGCTAGAACTGCTTGTTCTACAACCTTCGGTTTATCCTCTTTTGTATCTGATTTCTTAGCTTCTTCAACCACTTGTTCTTCCGTTTTCTGCGCTAAGAGTTTGTCTTCTTCTTTCTCTTCTTGTTGCTTTGTTTCGATTAAAGCTTGCGCTTGTACCTCGGGCTTCTCTGAAGCTACTTGTTCTTCAGCTTTTGTTTTATCATCTTTTACAGTCGACTTTTCGTTTTGAGGTATGGATTCTTGATCATGAACTATTTCATTGGTTTCCTTTTGTTTCGTTTCTGTTTCTTGTACAGAAACCTCCTCGTTCACTTCCTCTTCTAAAGCTACTTCTTCGACTTTCCCTTCTAGTGACTTCTCTTCGATGAATTCCTGAACTTCTGCAGCACCTTGGCCAGTTTGCTCTACCTTTTGCAATTCGCTGCATACATCAAATATGAGTTTTAATAAACCTAACGTATCCAGTAAAATATTCTCTGAATCCACGGCTTCCGAGCTATTTTCGATTGCTTCATAGCCATGCAAAGCCAAATTTCTAACTTCTCCGATTTTGCTTTGCAGCTCCTCAGCTGTGTGTTGTTGCAGATCATCGAAGAAAACGAAGAGATTCATAAGTACCTTTTGGAGTGTAACCATTTTCTCTGAAGACTTGTCAACATCATTTGCCAATTTTAAAGTTTCAGAGACCGTTTCGATTGTGTCCAGCATTGCAACGATTTGTGATAGTTTTTCGCGAATAATCAAATTTTCTGTTTCTTGAATCTGGTGTCGAATTTCACCGGCCATTTTAGCGACGTTCTTGTAATGCCGCAACAAATCTGGGTTAACAGGTTCTTTAGGAATTGGAGTTGCTTTTTCTGTTACTGATTTTTGTTCAGTTGCTTTTTCATCGACGGGCTTGGATATCGGCGCTTCAGAAGCTGTGGCTGGTTGAGGCACTTCCGCTTCCTCAGTAGCTCTTTCTTCAATAGGCACAGCTTCAGTAGTTTTTATTGAGTCTGTGGACAGCATTTCAGCCCTTAACTCAGGTAAAACTGGCTCAGCTTGGACTTCACTAACTTCCTCTCTTTCTTCAACAATTGCCGTTGTTTGTTCCATTTCTGCTTTTAACTGGGAATCTTTGGTTTCCGCAGTTGCGCTATCAGCTTCCTTTTTTTGTGTTATTAGAAATTCTGCTCTTTGCAGTCGCTTACACAAGTCGAGTAGGCCACTGGTTAAGAAATATGTGTCCAACAGAATTTTCGGCGTTTGTGCGGCTCCTTCGCTGTTATTTATGTAATCAAATTCCTTTAGTGCGATCTTTTTGACTTTTTCTACAGTATCACGCAAATCCGCGCTTTGTGTTTGAGTTAATTCATCGCAAAATGTAATTACTTCCAACAGCTCTTTCTTAAGATCCTCCAGTTTCTCCGCAAAATTTTTCGCCGGCTTGATCTCTTTAATGGCTTTAACAGTTGTAGCTAGTGATTTTAGGCTAGGATTGATTGTAGTCACTTTCTTTCGTAACTTCACATCCTCTATTGCCTTTATCTTCTCTGAAATTTGCTTTATGTTACTTTTTATATTTGAATAGTATTCCTCCGTCAATCGTCTAGCAGCTTCAGGATTACTGCCAAATAAGTTGTCTATCAGGTCTTCCAATTTTTTATTGGTTTCGTCCGCAGAAAGTACACCACCGTCATAAGTGTGCACAATGTGTTCCCTCAGCTTAAAAACGAGTTTTGCAAACCGCTCGTCGTCAGTGGGGTTTTGTAGTGACTCTTTAGCCTCACTCTCTATGTCTTTTAAGCTCTCATCGCCAGCAATAACGGCCAACACATTTTTAATTTCCTCTTTCAGACCATCGTCAGCACCTTTTAGTGGCTCCACATCTTTGCTGCCGTCTTGCCGATTAGTGACTGGTTGTTGCGACATAGTTTTCAGCGTTTCCAACAATTGTACAAAGAAATCTTTCATAACCTCAAACTCCTGTAGAATCTCTATAGCATCTGTCACCTGACCCTCATCCACAGCTGTGCAAAGTCGATCTAAGCTCTCTTTTTGGCGCAACAATGTTTCTGTTTGCTGTTCGTTACAAATCGCGTCAAAGGCGTTCTTCAGCTCGAATAAAGCTGATTTTAGATTCTGATAAGAACGTGTCCCCGCGTCCATATTTGGCGCATTTGTCTTCTTAATCACATTTATTTCTGCGGCAATGCATTGTATTGCGTGAGACGTGGCACACAAATTGCTGTCATTCGGAAATACTTGCGTTATAAAAGATACGATACTACCCATATAAGGCAATATGGCCTCGGCAATGTCGAGTACCATAGCGCCTCTGAGACCTTGATGCCCATTCAAAATTTGAAGCAGCACGTTGTTGGCATTTTGTAGAACTTGGCGGGACTCGGCCGCTTTCGTCACGTCTTCCATTGGCGTTCGCTTGATAAAGGCTATTAAATCCTTCAACTTGAATAGCGGCAGAAAGATGTGGTCTTCGATTGCGTTTGACGGTTGTGTTTTTAACAAATTTTTTATCTCACTTAAAGTAAGCTCCACCGATTTGTAGACTTCTGTTGTGGCCTTACTCACCTGCTGGCTACTCACATTCTGTGTGAGTGCGAGTGTGGCATTTATCATTTCTTCAGCTATTTGTAGGTATGGCTCGGTTGGTAAAGAGGGCTCTTGCGTTTCCAGCTGTGTCTCTTCTTTATCTTTCTTTTCACCTGAAGCGGATAATTGTGGTTTCGTGTCGTGTACTAACATTTCTTTCTTTTCTTCCAATATTTTCTCGACTGTCCCCAGTTTCGAGTCTAGCGAAGCTTCAGGCAGGCTCGCACTATCTGCTGCTGCTATTATTTCGGTTTCGATTGGTGCGGCTTGCTTTTCAATTATTGGTGCAGTTAAGTTGGACGCGGATAATTTGTCTGTTTCTGTTTCGGTCTGTTCCAACCCCTCGCTTTCTGAATTTTCTATTTTAGTTTTCTCCCCCTTTTCAGTTATAGCCTCGCTTTTCCGAGCTTCCGAAACGGCAACGCACTCGTTTTCTTTCTTCGCCGCTGCATCTTCGGTTGCAGCCACCTCATGCAACTGTTTTGGCACACCATTGTTTATGGCAAGCAATTTGTCTTCTACATTTTTCAAGTGCTTACTTAGCTGTTGGACTAACATACCATCTTCGGCTGATAGATTATCAGTTTGCAGCTTGGGCACTATTTCATTTTCCATGCGAATCAGCGCAGCTTGCACGCTTTGAATATCCAAAGCGTTTTCTTTGGCTAGCCTCACAAATACCGGATTATTCCGCTTCAAACCGTCCTCAATGCTAACTAAGAAAGCTTTGCCCGAAGCTACACTTAGGCTAAGTGCTTCTGAAAATGCTTGTTTGCCTTCATTTGCCTTAGCAGCGTTTACTGCGTTGGCCACAAAACTTAGCTGTGGCATTAGAGCATCCACTTCCTGGATCAATTCAATAACTCTCAGTGTATTTTCGCTGGTATCAATGAACTCCGAAATGGAAAGTACAGCATTTTGTAGGCTCAGAATATTTTCTCGTTCGTTTACTATTATCTTCTCACTAATTTCATCGAGCGCTCTAAAAACTGCCATTAAATGCGACTGCAGCTTCGCCACTGCCAAAGTGGATTTCTCCACCTCTACTAACTTGAGCTCGCTGATAGCTCTAGTGCTGTTTGAAACAAGCTCGAGCGGTTCTATTAACTTACGGAAATCTACCAAATATTCCGATTGTGTGCATTTTGAGGCGAAATCCAGCATGGCCGACTCGAGTTTGGCTACCATCTCCTGCGATAATTGAACTTCTAAAGAGGGTATAGCCTGCAGGATGTCGGCGAAGGTTTTCTCAATATCATCTACGGATTGCTCCACACCCGCTTCATAGGTATGAACGAGACATTCTTTTAATTTAAACAAAATCTTGGCTACTTTTACTTGGCTCTCTGCTGCATTTTGCTGTTCAGCTGATTTCGAAAGCTCGTTTTGCATGTTTTGTAGTTCATGCTGGAGCTCCTTCATAACGGCGTTAACTTCATGAAGTTCTGGTACCTCGGATGCTGCGGCATTTTCTACACAAATCTGGATTTGCTTAATGCCTTTCGCAACACATTCGCGAACATCGAAGAATTTAACGCTTTCTGCCGCTATCGTAGCAGCGGGTTCGAGTTGAGTATCTACAGACTTTAGCTCCACACAGGATTTTAGTGCGGATACATCGGCTTGTGTAGACATATCGACAATATTCTCCAAAGCATTCATATCGACTTGTTCGCAATATTGCAGCAGATGGTATATGACATCGGTCTTTTCCTTTACCACTTGCAGTACCGGGCATTCTTCCAATGTTGAAAGTGGTGTTTCTTCTTGAATATGTAGTAAAGCTTCTCTGATATCCCAAATTGGTTTTGCACATTTTTCCAGGTTGGCTATGCTTTCCTGCCTAGAAATACTCTCGGCCTGAGACAAGTGCACCTGTTCAATATTGAGTAGAATCGCGTTTTCTAGCTCTTGTATTGGTTGTATGAATTGCTTAAGTTGGGAGAGTGACTCATCTTCTGCCAAAGACTGTAGTGTTTCCAATGCGTGGCTCTCCTTGATCGATAGCACAAAGGGTTGTATGTCCTGTAAGACTTGAGCACTGGTTAATTGCATGCTTATTGTGGGCAAACTGAGCACTTGTTCCAACTCCTCGTTATGAAAAACTTTAATGCATTCTCTAACATCGTGTAGTGGTTGTGCTAATGTTTTTAGTTCAGAAATCTCATTCGTACTCAAATCTTGCAGGTTACTATCAGCAATACACTCTTCGACTTGCAAAACGCATGCTTCCAAACTACACACAGCATCCGCAAATGTCTTGCATTCACTAACATCGGAGAGGGATAGGAGTGGTGGCTCAACGACAGTGGGTTGACGAACATCAGCAAAACAATTATTAACGTTCTCCAATTGCGCTAAACTTGCCTTAATCTGTTGTGCAGTTTCCAGCTGCAAGGAGCCAACATCTACTTCGGAGCCATGTGCCAACACTGAGACGATGCTACTTTTGAGTTGTGAGAGCAACACATCGATCTTACCTGGGTGAACTGAAGCTGATGGTATTTCTTCGGCTTGAGAAAGTGGCGGTGAACTAATCAGCGACTCGATGGCCGAAATATCTTCCAAAGTAGAGACTTCCTCTTCAGCAGGCAAAGCAGTTTCGTATTGCAGTTGCGGTTCTTTTCTTTCCAAAGCCTCCGCTGGTGTCGAGGAAGCTAATGCGTCTAAAGTGAGTTGCTCTTCCTTTTCAATAGGTGTTCGTTGTTCCCCCAAGTGTTGTTTTTCCAATATAGGAGTCACAATATTGAGTTTGGCGTAGCTATCTTGCAAAGATGTCAAATGGACCGCCAACACGTCGACCAGCGCATTATCATCCGCGGTTGGCATCTGCGTTTCTAACTTCGGTATAACTTCTTTCTCAATGCGTATGAGTGCAGCTTCGACACTGCTTATATCCAATTCATTCTCCTCTGCTAACCTATAAAAGATGGGATTATTGGCGTTCAATCCATTCTCTATGCTTTGTAGAAATGCTTTTGCCGATGTAACTCGTTGCATTAGTGTTTCGAGCAATGCTTCTTTGCTGGCCTGCTCTTTAACTAATGCAAGACTTTCGCAAAGAGCAGCAACGTTCGGTGTCACACTATCGATCTCCTGGAGAAGCTCAATAATTCTAATTTGCTCACTAGCTTCGGCAATGAATTCGTTTGCTGCCAGTACAGCATCCTGCGCTTTTAAAACAGTTTCACGACCTTGCCCACTTAATGATTCACTAACTTCATTTAGCGCTCTAAATGCAGCCATTAAATGCGATTGCAGATTCGCCACAACCAATGAAGACTTCTCAACATCTATGCTTTCCAGCTCACTAATCGCTTTGGTACTGTTCAAAACGGCATCAAAGGGTTCCACCAATTTCTGCAGTTCGTCTGCTATATCTGGTTGTGAGGCTGTTGAGTTAAATGCATCACGCAGTCTTGTCTCAATTTTCATGTACATCTCTTGAGCCAGCTGTATTTCCAGTATTGGCAGTGCTTGTAATATGTCCTCGAAGGTTTTCTCAATCTCCTCAAGTGACTTTTCAACACCAGCTTCGTAGGTGTGCACCAAACACTCTTTCAATTTGAACATTGTTTTAGCCACCCTTTGATTGGCTTCAGCCGCATTTTGTTGTGCTGGCGATTTGGACAACTCACTTTGCATATCTTCTAAATCGCTTTTAAGCTCCTTCATAATTTCGCCAACATCTTGCAATTCGGGTACTTTGGTCTTTTCAGTTGTTGTCAAACACACTTGAATCTGCTTGATGCCATCGGCTATGCAATCTTTTACGTCCAAGTACTTTACGTCTTTTTGTTGTACTTTTGCTGCAGACTCCAGCTGTGTCTCTAGAGACTTCAACTCGGCACAAGAATGTAGTGCAGAAATGTCAGCCTGCGTAGACATATCGGCCACATTCTCCAAAGCATTCAGATCCACTTGTTCGCAATATTGTAAGAGATTAAATATGACATCGGTTTTTTCCTTGACCACTTGCAATGCTGGGCAATCTTCCAAGGTGGATAGTGGTGTCTCTTCTTGCACGTGAAGTAAGGTCTCTCTAATATCCATGATCGGCTTTGCACACTTTTCCAGTACCGCAATGCACGCCTGCTTCGGTAAACTTTCAATTTGAGACAAGTGCACTTGGTCAATAGTTGTTAGCACTGCAGTTTCTAGTTCTTGTATGGGTTTTATAAACTGTTTTAGCAGTCCGAGTGACTCATCCTCCGCCAAGGATTGTAGCGTCTCAAGTGCATGACTCTCCTTGATCGAAAGCACAAATGGTTGTATATCTTGTAGAACTTGTGCACTTGTAAGGGGTAAGCTCGTTGTTGTCAAATTTACAGCCTGCTCCAATTCTTCATTGTGAAAGACTTTAATACATTCCTTAAGGTCTTGTAATGGCAGCGCTAATGTTTTCAATTCCGATATTGGATCTCCACTTAAATCTTTCAAATCGGTATGGGCCAAACACTCCTCGACTTGCACCACGCACGCTTCCAAATGGCACACAGCATCGGCGAATGTTCTGCATTCACTTGCGTCGGAAAGTGAGTACAATGGTTCAACAATGGCTGGCTGATGGACATCAGCAATGCACTCAGTGACGTTTTCTAGCTTTGAAAGACTTGCTTTGACTTGTTGCGCCGTTTCCAACTGCAGTGAGGCTACGTCTACTTCGGCGCAGTGCATCAAAACTGAGGCGATGCTATTTTTCAATTGCGACAGCAATACGTCAACTTTGTTTTTATTGGCTTCGAAGGCTTTGAGATGATCTGTTTTATCTTCTGAAGCAGACGTTTGGCTATCTGCTGGCAATGATTCAGTGATGGATTTCATGGCGGATATGTCTTCTAGCGTTGAAACATCTTCCGCGACTTCTTTTACCGGTTTCGTTGCATCTGCAGAGGTCACAGCTTGCTGCGCTTCCTCAGAGGATGTTGCAGCCTTTTCTGTGGCGTCTTTCGCCACTGATTTCGTTTCACTTGTGAAGCCTGCAGTTTGTTGAGCTTCTACAGTAGCTATCACAACGGGTGTCGATGCTGGTTCCAACACCTTTTCATTGGTATCCATTTTTTGTTTCTTTGCAGCACCGCTGTCCAGTTCCGGTTCTCCTTTCTTTTTCTCAGCAGCTGCTGTCTTTGTTATTGCGCTCGCTGCTTGCGGTAAATCTGTGATTGTTTGCAGCGCGGGCACAATTTTTAGCACCGATTGCACAATAGGCAGCGCTTTCAATTTTATACGCTGCTCATTTTGCTCCGGTATATTCTCTACGACCTCATTCAGTTCTTCCACAACTGCTCGCAGACCCACATTTTGTGGTAGTGACTCTACTTTTAGCTCCTTTGCTGGCGTTAGTGTGATGCGTAGTATCTCAGCGGCTGCTTGTAGTGGTTTGGCAATGTCAGTTAGCACTTTTGTAGCAGCTTCGGTTTCTTCTCTCGTGCTCTGTGACTCTTTCAATTTTTCCACATCGGCAACTAGGCCGGTGAGGCCTTGATCTAGAGCAGACAATACCTGCTGTGTTTGAGTGTCCAAACCGGGTGTTGCTTCAATATCTGTAACTATGTGCAATAGTTCTTGAATATTTTGGCCCGCCTCATCTTGTGCAATCTTCATTTCCATTGCTTGGCGCATATGGAGGAATGACTTTTCTTCTTCGGAGGCGAGCTTCTCATCAAGCGCAACTTCACGCTGCATCATTTTGAATTCATGTTCTTCGATGTCGATCTCAACACGCCTAATTAATTGATTCATTTTCTCTAGAACCTCAAGATTCTTCTCGTTTTGTTTTGTGCCAGACATATGCATGATCTCCTTTCCCAAGTTAACTCGATCACTCAGGCTGTGTAAGGGATCGATGAAATCAGTTAGTGAGCCAGATATTGATTTGCCTTCAATTTGACGTATACAGTAGTTGAGCTCATCAACGGGGCGTTTCAAGTTTTCCAGCAGCGTCACGTGATACTTGGTAATGTTATCGTTTAGTACATTTCCAATTAAGGCGGACATCTCCTCTTTGAGACTGTACAAACCGGCTTGCACATTAGGCGATAAACGTGTCGAAATTCGTTCTATATTCGTCTCGAAGTGCAGCACAGACTGCGCAATAGTTTGGAGCAACTTTTGCGTGTCCGCTATGTCCAATGCGGTTTCTTCATTGAAATGTCCACTTTCTACATCCTGGCTGAGCTGTGCCAGCCCGTTTTGTATCTCTTGCAATGGCGGCACCATCGCCTCTACAGTGCTAACAGTCAGCATGCCAGCTTGAACATTGTCAGGGGACTCATTCAATATAATCTCCATACCTTTGTTGAGTTCGAATAGAGCCGGCGTGACAATATCCAATATGGCCATATTGACTTTCTGTTCTGTAGACTCAGTGCCGGCGAGTGCCTCAGCCTTTCGTTCGATTATCTCCAACACTGATTGTAGCTCCTTAATTGGTTCTACAAGATTATCAAGCACCTTTTTGTGCACTTTTCTGTAGATCTGTTCTTCGTTTTCCTCTAGACTCAACTCATTCTCTACCTTCTCTAAAGCGGCTTGTATATTAACAACCGGCTGGCAAATGAGCTTCAATGCATCAGCTTCATCGGGTAATTTGGCGTCTGAAATTTTGGCAAACGATGCTGGTTCTGATTCAGGCATTGCCTGTAACTTAGCGACCGTTTCCGATAAATGCTTGGCCGCCTCCAACTCTTGTGCTTCCTGCAGCAAAGCTTGTGACTTAATAGTACCCTGCGTGATTTCGAGACCTTGTTTAATATCGTCTGCTGTTAGGTCAATGTGTGTACGCAAACTCGTCGACTCGAAATTTTTTGCTATATTCTGCACCTCCTCTAATGCCTTTATCAGTTGATCGCCCACACTGTCAATGATGCACACGCTGGTGCGTTGGATTAGTGTGGCACCAGTTTCGTCTATCTCGACGCACTTCTCGATTACCTGGAGGCTGGTGTGTAGCTTTCGTATATCTTCCTCCATCGTTTGGAAGAGCGCATCCACTGGCGTTTCTCCCGAGTAAGCGCGCAACTTGCTCTCCACCTGTTTTACCGGATCAATAATATTGCGTATGATAGCGATGCTTTGCTCTGCAGATGCTGGAGTCATTAGCATTGCCGACTGCTCGACCACTTCGTTCTCCACAATGGTTAGGTGATGCTCAACGGTTTTCAGTAGTTTTGCTAACGGCAAGAGAGACCTCAGATTTTGGTCAATCTCCGTTGCACTTGAGATTACTTTTACTGGCTTCACTGACATCAAACCATCGCCAACTGCACCCGATATATCTTGCATTTTCGCTTCATCTTCAGTTGTCTTTGATGAATCACTGTCGGTTTGTTTTTTTCCTTTCTTGCGCTTTGGTGGCTGCACACCTTCGTCGGGTTGTGTTGCGTCGTCGGGACCAGCAGCAGAATCAACGCGCGACGACATTTGTGTTGCACTAGCGAAAGTTTGTAAATCGGATGTGTCGTCTTCATCGCCAACTTGACTGTCGGTGGCCTTTGATAAACTATAGAATTCTTCTGTCGTTTCTGTGGGTCGCGACTTCTTTCGCTTGCGTACTGGGGCCGTTAATGACAACTCTTCTTCCATTTTCTCAAAACTACGTTGTGCATAAATTTCAGCTTTGCCATCAATGTCACCTTCATGGCCTGAAGTGCCATGCACGGTTATCTCGGTTATAGAAATATCATCCAGTCCTGCCTCGGTACGCATATCCTCCTCGTGTGTAAAGTACTCCGGCGATATATCAATGACCACAGCCTCCATTAAAAGTTTACCAGATTGTGAAGTCTCTTTAACAAAACGCAGAGGGGGCAACTCCACCACATTGTGTTCGGTCACATGCTCAGAAATCTGGTCTGCGTACATTTCAACGATTTTCAACGCCTCCTCTTCGGTTAGATCAGGAGTCTCGTACAAAGAAACAGATACCTCTTTACCATCAAAAGAGAAGGATACTTCGCCCTTCGAATCAATCGTTATATCGCCAACAGGTGTTTCGTACAATTGCGAGGTGCGCTCTTCTTGTATGGTAGACAGCGAGAAATTGCGCTGCAACTCATTTTCCTGTGCCTGTTCCTGCTTTTGATTCTTGTAAGCTTCTTCGAAACCAAGCAGCGAGGCAGAGCTCGCTACAATGCCCATACAGTTTCTTGCCTCACAAGTGTAGGTGCCCAAGCAGCAAGTGCCATCCTGTCCAGAAATAATTCTGTGTATGTCACCTGGTTTCAATTCAACACCATCCTTATACCATTTCAGTACCGGTTGCGGTACGCCAATAACTTTACACTCTAAATTCACAGCGCCCTCTTCCGTCAACACGGCTCTCAGACATTCCAGAAAACGTGGTTTCTTGTAGTGACGTGGTATCTGTAATTTTAGATAACTGGAAGTAACACTCGTTCCAAAATCATTCACAGCCACACACTTCCACTCGGCCTGATCAACAAATTCCACCGAGCGTATATCCAAGTGCCAATTTTCTTCCTCGCCACGGTAGTGATTGTAACGTTCACTATTCTCGATTGGCAACTCATCACGAAACCAGGAGAGCTTTGGATCTGGTGTGGCTTTAACATTTACGGAAAATTGGAAGAACTCATTGATCTTAGCTTCTTGACTCTTCAGTCCGACAACGAATTTAGGCGGTTGATTCTGATTGGCAAACGTGAGACGCTCCTCGTCGTTAAGTTGATTTTGTATATCCTCTACAGTGAGCACAGCAACGCTGCTGTTCTCGCCCATGCAATTCTTAGCTATGCAACAGTAAGTGCCCAGTGAGTTGGTACCAGTTAATTGATAAACATCGCCAGGTTTTAACTCTTGACCATCCTTGAACCACTTCAGTACAGGCGTAGGAAAGCCAACCACTTTGCATTCGAATGAGACAAGTCCTTCTTCGGTAAGCACGGCGCGTAAACTTTCCATGAAGCGTGGTTTTCGATAGTTTTTCGGAACTTTTGAAAAGTAAAAAATAAGACAGTGAAATAATGAGAAAAATAAGAAACCGATATCTCTACTCACTGTCCATTGTGACGTTACAGGTTGAAATGCCCACACAACCTTCATAGCTAGTGACTACACATTTCCATTCGCCTTCGTCACAACTCTCAGAGGGCTTAACCTCGATCATATAGACGCCCAAGCCATCTTCAATTAATTTGTAACGTTCGCCAGGCTCAATGCGGCCATTTTTATTGTACCAGATGACAGTTTTCGGCCATGGTGGTACCACAACTGAAAATAATTACGAAAAAATTACAAATTAGGTATATCAAATATAATCACTTTTAATGTATAAATACCCTAAAATGTTCCAAAAAATAACAACAAAAGCGCATTTTTTTCTATGGCCCAAAAAGTGAGTCATATATATGCATATACAGTCTGTGTCAGAAAAAATTAATCGCGATTATTCATGAAGTATAAAAGATATATATTTAAAATTTTTTACATGAAAGTGTGCACAAAACTACGAGTCGCAATTACTCAGATTTTGCGAACTTGACGCACGAGTTGCTTTAAATCATGGTCTGGCCTTCCGGAAAGATGCGTTTTCATAGTTCCCCATATATTTTCAATGTGATTGGCGCTTGGGGACTGGGAAGGCCAATCCAATACTGTGACGCCATTTTCTTGTGTGTGTTTTTCTGAGATCAGTGGTTTTGATGATGTGGGGCGGTAGGATATGTTCGCCTCCTTCAGTCGACGTTCGATGGTATTGATACTCACATCGATTCCCTTTTTAGTAAGAATTGTGCGTGCTTGGCGTAGTCGCAAAGGATGATCACTTCGTCAGTTGGACGATCACTTTATCTTGCTTTTTTGTCGTCAGTCGCCTCAAACATTTTTGTACATCTTATACCGCTGATTCCACATCACAACAAACTATTTTCATTTTTTAATTACTTTTGCAGTCGCGGCGTAAGATAATTTCGGCCCTTTCGAAAGCGTGCATAAAAATACCGCCTCGAAAGCTTCGTGCACTTCTCACACAATTTTGGTTGGTTGCGTTTACGGGAAAGTTTCGAACGACACTAACCTGAGTTAGCACTGGTGTCGTAGCCCTTGAGTGGGACTGTTATGCAGCAAAAAACAGAACGAAATATAATTTGAAGTTACAAGAAAAAAACTGGTTCTTTCTTCTGACACAGACTGTATTTTTTTTAATACATATTTACCCGTGCCGCCGTGCCAACGCCTTAAAAATTACTTACCATTCAATTTGCATGGGAAAAAGTACACTCTTCCGTAAATTTGGTATAAAATATTTAATGATCGATATTATTTAATTTTCACTTTTAATTTCTCTTCATAAATGTCCAAAAAAATTATACCGAAAATAATAAAAGCCAGATTATTTAGTATTTTATTTTTTTAATTTTTTTTTTAATTTTGCGCGGGGTTTGGGGTCACTATAAAAGTAGTCAATTTCTTCATTTTTTTAATAAAATAAAATCTATAAATTTTTGAACGGTTTTGATTGAAAGTTAAGAGAGAAAATTAATTGGCATCGATCTGTAAAGATGTACTACATTTAGGGAAAAGTGCATTTTTGTCTATGCAATTTGAATAGTAATTTTCAAGGCGTGGGTGGCTAGGGTGTATATCAAGGGGACAGATACCTGTAAAATTTCGAAAAAAAAGTTTTTTTCATAAAATGTTAGTATAATCCTTTAAGAATATATCAAACAAATTTTAGAATGTAAATTTAAGTATTTCTTATATTACAGATCGTCAACCGTGACGACTCTGTTTTTTGCGTACGAGCGCTGGGAGAGGTTGAATTTTCTTATATTCAAACTTTAGACACGTTTTTCTCAAAACTATATTTTTCGAATTGGCGTACACGATAACTCGAAAAGTTATTGAGCAATCTCCCTGAAATTTTGCACACACCTTTTTTACGATATTACTTTCTATGTAAATTAACAAGTTTTTGAAAGTTTTTCGAAAAAATATTGTAATTTTTTTGAAGCAAAAATAGTAGGAAAATTCGCCCCAAAATTCATTTTTTTTTTAAGCTTTTTCTTCCGCGAATTTTACTTTTTTTTATTTTTGTTTAATTCATATAGAAATTATGACATGAATAAACAAAAAAAAATTTGGTTTTTTGTATTCACGTTGCCGATGCTACAATGCCCGATGATTGAGAAGCCCCGCTACGACCTTCCTGGAAGAATTGAGTGTACATCCGCCATTTTAAATGATTAAAATCAAAAGAAAAACTTGTTTATATTATTTTAATGTATAAATAAACTGTATGCCAATTTTGAAAAACATATATTGGGTTCTTCATTTTAAATAATTTTAATAAAAATCAGGGAAATATGGCCGTTTACAGGTATCTGTCCCCTTAAAAATCATACGTAGTGGTAAAACCATAGCTTAAATATTTTTGATTAGAAAATGAACAAACCCATCCATAAATTGGAAGTACATCCGTTTTCAAAGACGGTTTAAGTTTAGCAATCCCATATGGGGCATCATCGGAAGACAAAATCAGAGAGTCAAAATTGACAAGGGAGTTTTAATGAAGAATCGAATATGCATTGAGCAATGCCCGCAGAAAAATTTGAACAGAAAAATTCAGCAAAAAGATTAGCAACATTTGTGCAGTTACTAGCAAACTTTTATTTGGATGCCACAAACCTCCAAAATGACATTGAATTAGCATTAAGGGGTTAAATACGTCCAGAATTAAAAAAAAAAATCTATTTTTTTTTTGTCGATACTTCGAAAGTATTGTATCTTCAGAGTATACTCTGAAATTTTCATGCGGAAATTCCCATACTATAGCTTCTACAGCCCATTAATTAGGTAGAGAGCGGTCCTGTATCTCAAACTTTAAACTCGTTTTTCTCGAAACTACTTTTTCCGGCACGGTTTTAAATTTTTGAAGAGTGTTTTTTCTATAGATTTGATTTTTAATATTTTTATTAAAAAAATTAATTAACATAATTAAAGTGTGACATTTATGACGTAAAACGAATACTTTCTTTCAAAAATCTGGCTCGACGGACAATAACTGCACCTTTTTTTAGAAGACTTTTTTTCATTTTTAAAGATTCGTCAACATTTCAATGATGCAGGCTGTGGAGTATTTTTTTTTTCATTATACTTTGGGGCACATGATTTTTATTTACTAATTTTTGTAAAGAAAAATTAAAATAAATTTTTTTATAAAGTTTAAGGACTAATCAATACTTTTTTTATATTTATTTCTATTGCCATCTCTTCTAAAAACAGTTTTTCTTTTAGCGCATTTTTGGCCCCTTAATATTCGACTCCATCTCCTTTCAGATATTTCTGATATTCTACAAAAGAAACTTGGCTTCCAGATTAATATTAATTCATACCGCTACAATTTCTTCTCATATGTATCCGGTTGCAAAATTGTAAACACACTATTTTTTTTATATTTTTTTTTTATAAAAATATTGTTCTTTCTGCAACAAAAACCATATAACGCCTAAGCAGTTACCATTAATAAAGTGCAAGTTTCAAGTGTCTAAAAAATATTCTTGATTTTTGAGATTTTTTTTCGCTGAGCAGTCACCTCTTTTCTTCCATACAAAGCGCGTGCTCGAATTTTTTTATATGGAAGAAAAAGAATAGCACCGTCAATAAAAAAAATTTTAAAAATCAACGGTATTTTCTAATCAAGTATTAAGTACACCTAGAGCACTACAATTCAATGGGCTACAAAACTGCATACTCAGAAAAATTCTAAATGGTTAACAAGATGCAACTTGTTATGAAATTTTAAAAAATGTTGTACAAAGTTTGAAACTTATATTATATAATTTTTGTTATGGTAAGACCAATATTTTTACAAAAAAGTAGTGATGTGTTTATAATTTCGTAACGGGGTGTATATGAGGAGAAATCGTAGAGGTATGAATAATATCAATCTGGAAGCCAAGTTTCTTTTGAAGAATATCAGAATTATCTCAAGGGAAATGAAGTCGAATATTAAAGTTAATCCAAAGAAGAATTTTGGAGTTTTGTTGAATACAAAATATTTAGCTCTACCATCAGCACTCTTTCGCGCGGAAAAGTTTGCTAGTAACCTAACAAATGTTGCTAATCTTTTTGCCGAATTTTTCAGTTCAAATTTTTCTACTGGCAATGCTCAATGCATATTCGATTCTTCAATAAACTATCTTGTCAATTTTCAAAAAACAAAAAAATGGGAGGAGAATTCTGGCTGCCACGTCGCTTGGGTTTCAACCGAATTCTGCACGATCATTTCACATGTATTCACACACTCGTCCAATCAGTCGTTGTTCAGACGGAAGCAAAGTGTCATTGGTTGATTTATTTCGTATATCACCAACATAATCTCAGTTATTTTGTAAACACATCCCAAGTAACGTCATCCCATCAGCTGATTCTGTCAAATTCGCTCAGAGCCGAGTAACGGTCTGCTAAAGAGCACACCCCTAAACATGTTTCCACCAAAGATCTAATAAAAGTTAGAGGAAATGCAATACGTATTGATATTCACAGCTTTAACCTAATAACTGCATGGCTACCCAAAAAAATATTCACAGTAGAGTTTGAAGTAGTTAGCTCGGCTGCCGACTTAGTTGCTTTGTTTGCAGCGCATATGTATATCAGCTTGAAAAATACTATGTACAATAATTCGATAAAGCTGCAAACTCCTTCGGTAATTTTAGTTACGCCTGCAATGTAGTGGAAGGTATGCCCCTTGAGCCGTAGTTCTTTCTTGCGCAAGTCTCGCGCTATTTTCGTGTATTGTTGGATATTCAAGGTCCAGCTTATCAAAAAATTTAGATGACCCTACGAATGTAAACTCGTATTAATGTGAATTTACAAATAGAAGTCGCTACAATCTTATGGCGTTTTTTAATGGATTTTTTTTTTTTTTACGAGTCTTTTCCATGCCAAAGTTACTTTTGCAGGCTTGCAATCGCCGGCTAGAAAACTGTTTATGCGAAGTACCGGAACGAGTGCATTCAGCCGCTAAGTTACAGAAAAAAATCTTAATAAACTTTTTCATGTAATTTTTACAACAACTTTCATCAGACCGTAGTATTACTGGCTGAGAGGGTGAGACTGAAAAAATCGTGCATTTGATTTTTATTGCCGATCCTAATGGGCATATGTACATGCACCCAACTCTCTTTTTACACGATTTTCAAATAAAACGGTTCACTATTCAATTTTTTTTTTAGAGTATGTAGCCAGTGTGCTAATTAGGTTCGTTCTTGCACGATCCTCAAAACAGGAAATATTTTTCAAAACAAAACATAATTTTTGAACGCTTGTCTTATTAGGTAGAACATTTTTAGCTTGTCTATTTGTATACTGCAGCTGATTAGTTCACAAGTGTCAAATATGACTGAAATACGACGCCATTTGCAAAACTAAAAAAATTTCCGATAAGGTGATTAATTTTGCGCCACCTTGTATAAACAACTCGCGAAAGTAAAAAAAGCCATGGCTCATGACAGACTTTGTTACAACAAAAAAAAAATAACAGAAGCCGTTAATAATTTAAAGAAAATCCAACAGGGCATATCTTTACATTCTGTCAAAAAAATATTGGGAATAGTTAATTTAAAAAGCGCGCGTCACAAATACTTGTATGTCAAAATTTCTTTTGCTGGAATGTGGGTACAACTGTCCTCTATAGTGTTGCCGAGTTTGAGCGTGATCTTTAAATTTAGCTTGGTTTTGGCATTTAATTATTATATCAGTAAACCGAAGATGAGCTCTGCGATTTTCACTATGGATAAAAATATCGAACAAAGAATTTGTCTTAAATTTTGTGTTTTGAACAGGATTTCGCGTTGAAAATGTTGCAGAAAGTCTATGGCGAGGGTGTTTTATTAAACCCACGGGTCAACGAGTGGTATGAGGCTTTTGCAGAGGACCTAGAAGTCGTGGGAGATTTGCTTCGATCTGGTCGTCCATCAACGTCTTCAACGGATGTAAACGTCGACAAAGTCAAGGAAATGGTGCAGGAAACCGCTTGTGACCTTAGCGTGTCTCACGTTTCAATCCGCAACACTTTACACCATCAATTGGGTATGAGACGCCAAGACGCGTCGCAGGTCGACTCGTTCCAAGAGAGTTTAATTTCTTTCAAAAAACACATCGAAAGAAGGTGGCTGAAGACATGATTGAGCAAGTGAATTCGGACCCAACGTTTATCCAGTGCATCATAACAGGTGATGAGACGTGGGTATATGAGTTTGACATGCAAACCAGTCAACAGGCGGGTGAATGGCGCTATCCACATGAGCCGAAGCCCAAAAAACCACTTCAAAGTCGGTGAAAAGTGAAAGTCGTACTACTCGTTTTCTCTGATTATCATGGTGTTGTGCACTCGGAATCTCGGAATTCGTTCCAAATGGTACTACGGTAAATAAAGAATATTATTTGGAAGTTATGCCTCGTCTGAGAGTGAATGTGCATAGGAAACGGCCTAATTTGTGGAAAGAAAACTTACACAAGGCTCATATTGTGAGCACTTTTTTGTCCAAAAACTCGACAAATATCATCGAACAACCACCGTATTCACCGGATTTAGTCCCCTGTGACTTTATCCTGTTTCCAAAACTTAAGGTAGTAGTCTGGTAACTTATTTTGAAGATTTCGAATTTCGGTTTTTAACATATTTTGAAAGTGCGATATATTGGTAATATACTGTACAAATTTTAGACCGAAATTCGAAATATTGACGAAATTATAGCACATACATGAGAGCGTCTCGTACTTGCGCGCGCTAAGCCTCTAAAACTTTAAACGCGTTTTTCTCAAAACAACGTTTTTCCGGATGGCCGTCGTGAAAACAAATTTTCTATCTAACGGATTGAGCTGAAATTTAGATATGTTTTTCTACACATCAATAGATCTGGCGGGTAGTAGATTTAAGGGGTTATACGCAGTTATGAAACAAATAAAAGACGGGTTGTCAAGGATTTATCCTGAAGAAACTTCGGAATATTTTAATTTGAAAATTTTTGGCGGTTATAAAAGCATCCTTCAAGAACGTAACAAAATTTTTTATTTATGAAAATGTTGATTATAGAGCGCGCTGCAGGCGATTTCTGGAACCTCCTTTAAAAAAAGACGAATTACGGTGTACATCGTAACTCAGGATTGGAATATCTGAAATCAAAAAACCAAACAAATTTTGTTAATGGACTATGAATAAGTTCGTGCGGTTTTTTTTCGAAATTTCAAACTTTATTGACGTAAAATGGTTACAAATTTAATATTCAAAATATTGTCCATCGCTTACTACTACTTTTTCCCATCTTTCTGGCAATTCACGGATTCCCTTTGTGAAAAATTCGGTCGGTTTTGCCGCAATCCACGAATCGATCCATTTTTTGACTTCATCGTAATTACGGAAGTGCTGGTCAGCCAGGCCATGTTGCATCGATCGGAAGAGATAGTAATCGGATGGCGCAAGGTCTGGACTATACGGCGGGTGGGGTAGGACATCCCATTTGAGCGTTTCTAAGTATGTTTTGACCACTTGTGCAACATGTGGCCGAGCATTGTCATGTTGCAAAATAACTTTGTCGTGTCTATCGGCGTATTGCGGCCGTTTTTCTCGCAGTGCTCGGCTCAAACGCATCAATTGTCGTCGGTAGACATCCCCCGTAATCGTTTCATTCGGTTTCAGTAGCTCATAATACACAACACCCAGCTGGTCCCACCAGATACACAGCATAACCTTCAGGCCATGAATATTCTGCGCCGACGTCGATGTTGAAGCATGGCCAGGGTATCCATACGTTGCCCGACGTTTTGGATTGTCGTAATGGACCCACTTTTCATCGCCAGTCACAATTCGATGCAAAAAACCCTTTCTTTTGTGCCGTTGAAGCAGTTGTTCGCATGCCATAAAACGGCGTTCAACGTCTCTTGGCTTCAATTCATACGGCACCCAATGGCCTACCTTTCGGATCATTCCCATGGCTTTTAAACGTTTGGAAATGGTTGATTGATCAACTCCCAAAGTTTTTGCAACCTCTTCTTGCGTTTGAGCCGGATCTTGATCGAGCAATTCCTCCAATTCGGTATCCATGAACTTTGGCGGCGCACCCTCGCGTTCTTGGTCTTCCAAGCCAAAATCACCACTTTTAAAGCGTGCAAACCACTTCTGGCACGTTCGCTCAGATAGAGCATGCTCACCATAAACTTCCACCAAGATACGATGACTTTCGGCTGCTTTTTTCTTCATATTAAAATAATGAAGAAGAATTCCCCGCAAAAACACATTATTTGGCACGAAATTCGACATTTTCAAGTGTGGTAAAAATATTGTTGTTTACGCTTCAAATAAAAAACTTATACTGACGTTTGTGCCTTACGACAGTAGCTCTCCAATGAATGTTTGGGAATGTGGATCGATGGAATAATAATCAAGTTACGCCATCTGTTGTAAAACCGCACGAACTTATAAATAGACCTATTAATATATTAGATTATCTAGTAATTAATCGTTCGGCTAATCAAAATAGTGAATTTTCACAAAATGGCAGCTTTTAAAAGAAATGATTTCGATTTTCACGTTAAAATTTGGCCATAAATTGATTATAAAATGGAAAATAAGTATCAGATTTACAAAAGGAACGATTAATTACTAGAAAATGTATCTTTAAAGATTGAGTTAAAACGGTTGACCGATAAAACAAGCCGTTTTCGAGATATCGTGTACACCGACTTGAAAAATTCCGTTTTGAAAAAACACGTTTAAAGTTTCAATACCTACCTTAAAACGTGCCGAGGCATCTCTACATATTTAGGTATAACTCCGAAAGTATTGCTTAGATCTACTTCAAATTTCGTGCGTATACTTTTGAATATATGTACATTACAAAAATGCAATAAAAAATCGATTTTTTTGAAAGTCATAACTGCGTATAACCCCTTAATTTATTTCGTCCCCAACTTTCCATTTTTTAGTCCGATTTCCACTTTAAAAAAAGACAATTTTCTTACGAAGTCCGCCATTTTGTTATTTTTTGTCAAAATCATTTGATCTTTCTAGCCGCCAGAACGACAAGCACACTGATTAATAAGCAATTTGTTTTTTCTGTTTCAGATGACCACAAGTGACGAAATCACGCCGGCCAGCCACTGTACCTCTTTTTTTGCCGCTTGCTGCAGTGTACAAAAATAGTATCAAAACATTAAAAAAAAAAAAAATTTTTTTTTCTACACCTTCTGATACCTTTAATAACATATCAGAAAATTAAACTGATTGAATTTTATTTTCCCTTCCAAAAAATGTCCCAAACATGGCCTCAAAAAACGTGTAAGTTACCAGACTACTACCTTAAATTGCGACTCCGCGGACGAAGCTTTGAGTCTATAAAGGCCATGAAGAATAATTCGCTGAAGGAGCTGAAAAATGCGTTTAAATGGAGCTTTGATTACTGGACTAATCGTTGGCATATGTGTATTGCTTCGAATGGAGCCTCTTTTGAAGGCGACAAAATATATTTTGATGATTAAACAATTATTTTGCGTTTTATTGAACAATTCCCGCTACTTTTTTGACAGAATGTATTTCTATTTCTCTAGTTTCCCCAGTTCAAAAATTCTAAACAAAAAAAAACAATATTTTAAAGAATTCATTAAATTCACAATAAATAAAAAGGCAAAGTAAAAAAATGTACAATCCCGGCCGTAATAAACGTGTACGCTTATTATCAAGTAGCCATGAAGATGTAGTTACGAAATTATTTTTCTTACTAATTTCAATTATAATTTTTATGTTTTGTACTTATGAATTGAATTTTCACTGTACACTAATATTTATTTTATTTACTTTTTTGTAATAAAAATTTATTATTTTTGAAATGAATTTCATATTTTCTTCCTTTGTACGCTTTTTTGGGAAAATATTTAGTTTTTGTAGTTTTTTCATCTTACAAGATTTTTTAAAGTTGTTAAACATATCCCCAAATGTTCCATATGTCGCATGAATTTTTTTACACGATTCTTCTTTTCACGCAATTTTAAGGAACGTATCTGCGGGGAGAAATAAACTTGGGTGCATATATAAAAAATATAAAAACAAATTAAAAATTTTTTGCAGCATACTGATTAAAATTATAATCATCTACAATATCTGCATATGAGAATTCCAAAGTACGTCTGCATAACTGTATATATTTTTGCCTATTCACATGCGATCATACTCGCACTATACCTCCGAGCAAGAATCCCAACGGGCGCAAAACACGAATGCGTTCTCTGTTCTCATTCTGTCTGTATGCATGCGCTCCCACTTTAATCTCAATTCGATTGCTATACCATTTTCATTTGACATCCATTTGTTTTGATCACCGAATTCGCTTTTGCAGCAACACGTAGCCACTTACCAACATAAGCAATACCACACACACACACACACGCGCACATGAGCACAATGCTCAACACGATCAAGCAAAAATGTAGCTGACCTACCACAAACACGTCAAATGTTCCAACAATTTAGACGAGTTCAAGTTTGAGATTTTCAATGTTTCCGTGAAAAGAATCAATTAAGTGCCTATTGCGCATAGCAAACTTTGCAAAATACATACATACACATAAGTACTTATATGCAGATATGTAGATCACACAGGCTACTTATGTAGGTGCGAACGTCAATCGCACGAAACGTCAATGTGACAACAGCCATTTGTCGATTTGAACGCCAGCAGCGACAGCTACGTTCGCGCATGAACGCGCCTGTCTGAGACATATGTACATACATACTTTTACTGAGTAGTGACGCAAGTTTGCGAAAACATTTTATTTGTTTTTTCGTGCCCACCTCATTATTTTGCTCGTTGCTTGTCGGGCAACTGTGTGATTGGCTATGGGCCAAAAATTGGAAGTATTGAGCAACGGCACAATCATGACCACGACTACTACCTACAAAATCACACTTACCTTGGCATCCGAGTACAATTGATTCACCAATGCGGACACTCGCGTTGCGCAGCTCGTTCGTAAATATCGGCGGGGGTGCATTGTTGGGGATGCTATGCGCAAGCGATTAATATGAGAGTGATATGTAGAGCATGAATTTAATGAGCGCGAGAAAGGCGTAAAAGAGAAGAAATAATAAGAACCAATTATTTGTTGTACTGGTACTTTTATAAGTGCCATCAAGAGATGTGAGTGTTAATGAGCTTTTCTTACAACTGTCTTGTTCTTACCTGTCAGCTGGCTTAAGCGAACCTTCTCTACTGCCACGTCCCACTACATGCACCTTTGAACTGGAATATGATTTGCCCATACAGTTGACCGCCTCGCAGGTGTAGGTGCCCAATGATGTGGGATCGTCTGCATTGGCGGTTAACGCAAATACATCACCAGCCTTGATCTCTTTGGAATCCTTAAACCAACGCAACTGTGGTGTGGGCACACCAACCACCTTACACTCGAGGGAAACAGTGCCTTGCTGTGTCAGCACGGCACGTAACTCCTCAATGAACTCTGGTGATTTGTAGGCTTTTGGCACTAATACATTTAAATGAGCAATACATGAATTGCGTCCACCCGAATTCTCAGCCAAAACCATCCATTGGCCGCCATCCTCCAAAATAACAGGACTAACTTCCAGATAGTGGAAATTACCCTCATTTATCTCTTTAATTCGATCGTTTTCACATATTCGGCGATCATTTCGGTACCAGGTGAGCTATAGCGTATGCATTTACGAGTACATATATGAAAGTATAATCTTTTAATAGCATTTCTTTAAGTTAGAAGTCAGCCAAAGCTTACCTTTAACTCTGTGGAACTTCGTATTTCGACTAACAATCGAGTACGCGTTCCCACCTTCACCGATAGATCGACCAGTCGTCGTAGAAATATAGGTGGATCCTCACCCGTCGATCTGTCCTCGACAATGAGCTCCACATCTTTGCGAATAACATTGTTGCTTTTCGTTCTAGCTATCAAAGTATAATGACCGGCGTCCTCCCGTTGCACGTGCTCCACGGCCAATTGCACAGCGGTGCTGGTCTGTGTTATTCGAAAGCGATCGGAATTCTCAATTGGTAATTCTCCACGGCTCCTATAGGGAGAAGAGATGAAAGACAATGTAAATAAAATCTTAAGTAATCAATGAGGATATAAACAAAAATAGAAAAAAAATTCACTCACTCAAACACTCAAAATGTCTAACTATGACTTTTATACATGAATCATGACTTTTATAAAAATAATTTTGTATTCAAAAGTAATGAATTTATCGGCAATAACAAAGCCCAATAAACAGGTAGTAGCAGTTGAACAGGTGATTTGATTTTGTTTTATTTATTTGGTCTCTAAATTATCAAATTTTTATGAAAATACTCTAAGATGACAATCTTTTTTTATAGATTTTGACTTTCCAGGGACCGAAAGAAAGACACAAAATGCATTGCTACTACTCGTAGCTCAACGCTTAAAGTGAACAACGAGTAGACACAATTTTTGTCTTCTTTGAATGAAGCAAAGAGCTCCATAGTCAGGTCATATGTCACGAGTTATAACTCGTCTAAATCGGAAGGGGCACAATTTTTTATAAAAGCGTACAACTATTAGCGTATTCCGATGATACCGACAGCTTTTTTGATGACAGGAGGTCCTTCGTTTTGTCCTCGTTCACCCCTAGATTCGTTCGCTTTGCTTCATTATCCATTTTGGAAACGGCAAAACTAACAGCGCGGTTGTTAAACCCGGGATGTCCACTTGTTCCATTTGGTATAGCAATAAACAGTAAATCAAGCAGATCAAATCAGTTCTCAATTTCTCGTGAAAAAAGTAATTGGAAAGTCTTAAAAATATGGAAGGACATGTAAAAAGCTAGATTTTTCTAAAATTAATCTTATTTAGAAAAAAAATGTGTTAAAAAAACAAGACGTCAATTTATAGGAACTTTCGACACAGATATTGTCGCTTTTGCATAAAAGTGTACACGCTCTTATGTGACTGTACGGACCGTAAATATATCCATTGATGAGTTTCATTAAATAAAAAACAGGAAATCTTTTCTGTTAGGTTTTGTCAAATTTTAACATTTTTTCCTTCAATACAGATAAGAAATATTTGGAGATGGGGTATGGCTCGATGGAAAAATTGGTGGGGGAGTATTTTGCGAGGACCTCCCCATCAAACTCAATTTTAGGCTTCCGGACTACTGTAGTGTTTAAAGAAGCATTGGATTAGTTGCTCGGAATTAAAGAAGCATTGGATTAGTTGCTCACTTCTGTAATTACTGCAAAGAACATAAATATCTACTCCGACAGCCATCAGCAGTTAGGGCCTAGGAATCGTTGTTTGTGCGTTTGAAATAAGTCGGCAAATATCTGACTTCTCTCTCGACTGCATTGGAACACTTCAATATTGGACTCATCTGGGTTCCCGATCACAGCGGCAAAAAGAGAAACTGGACTGGGCTGATGAGCTGGCTAGACAGGAGACCCCGAAGCAAAATGAGAGGATTGGAGTTCCCCTTAGAACTTGCGGTCTACTCCTGGAAAGATGGGACAGTGCGTAAACGTGCAAAGCCGCGAGTTCCTTTCAACCACGGGTAGATCGGGTGCACTCGAAGGAACTTCTAAGGCTAACAAAGCCACATCTCTCGAATTTGGTAGGTATCCATACCAGTGAGACTTGGGATTGTTTCAAGTCATTTGTGCAGAAGCTGTCTAGAGGAGGAGGTGAAATCTCTTCTCAACACCTCCTTCTCAGCTTCTCTGCTCTGCTCTCGTCAGGCAAAGATTTAGACATCTGGGCTCTCACTTTTTTGCTACACCTGCATCACTAGCTTGAAGCGGTTAATACCATGTAGTTAGTGTGGGCATTCATTTATCGTATGCTTCAATGCTTTGGAGTTAGAAACCAGCCATTTAAAAATAAAAAGTGTGCCTTTGCTCTTAAAAAGATGGGGTACTCTTTGCCTTTGTGGCACATGCCCATTGAATTCATGTACTGTGTTTAGATTAGATTTGATTCGATTTGTGGGGAGTTGGACAAGTCCAAGCACTCAGTCAGGAGACCATTGTACTACACCCGGATAGATTTCAGTAGAAAGAATAGACAGACAGGATAGATATAGTATGGATGGTAAGACGGATAAATTAGTTTGAGGTCACTCTTCCAAAAAATCTCTTGGATTCATTGATGAATCCTAAGAGATCCGGAAGAGAAAGAGTATCAACTTTACCCATACTAGGTGTATCGCAACCCAATATCCTAAGTCTGGTGCTGTAAAACGCAGGAGAGCTACAGAGAAAATGCTCTGCAGTGTCGTCATTCTCAAAACAGAATAGGCATATCGGGCTATATACGACCCCCATGGCAGCCATATGCTGACCACATGCGTTGTGCCCAGTGATTACACCCACCACTACTCTCGGGTCCATTCTGCTGAGTTTTAGAAGAAAGCTCGCTATTTTCCTGTTTGGTTCTTTCACAAAGCACTTGGCTACTCTGCACGAGTTCAACCCTCTATGGGTAGACCTCATAAAGTCGTCAATCCATAGTTGAATCGATGCGGAATTGACACGTAGAAAGGGTTCAGGGCCTAGTGGCATACTTGCAGAGCCTTTATTAGCCAATTTATCAGCTAACTCATTCCCTGTAATGCCACAATATCCAGGCACCCAAATAAGATTAACTTTGTTGTGTTTTGCAACACTGTTCAGTTTTGTCCTACATTCACCGACTAACTTCGAAGAGCAGCGTGGGTTAGCAAGGGCTTTCAGTGCAGCTTGACTGTCACTACAAACTACAATACTGCTGCCCCGACACTTTTTCTACCTCCTACCGAAGCTTACGACAGGCACCCGATTGTCCACTGCCACCTTCGACGCCTACTGTGTTTAAATCCTTAATAATAAAACGTGAAGCATCAATGAGGAGGCTTACTTTTTGGCAGCTTATTTTACAGTTCTTGATAGTTTTTCGTGGATTAGATTTACTTGGCGTCTGTTTTCAGGTAAACAATAAGACCAGCACGCTCGTTGGGCTTTTTCAGCCCGGCGAAGATCATCTTTGTGCCTGGGTTGGATTTCTTGGGATTCTCTAAGTACTCACAGAGGGTAGCCGCATTCCAAGTAATACCTTTCACTTTTTTGGCAACTGTGTAAGTGAAACCCGCAGCCT
The DNA here is from genome assembly GCF_028408465.1 of Anastrepha ludens. Lineage (NCBI taxonomy): Eukaryota > Metazoa > Arthropoda > Insecta > Diptera > Tephritidae > Anastrepha > Anastrepha ludens. Next base: position 28,273,253 of record NC_071502.1, on the reverse strand, counting down.
GATCAGTTTTACGGCCAATCAGACCATGCAGGTTAGGGTCGACCTTGTGAGTGCCACGAGCTTCGATAGTATCACGTTGAGTACAACGTTGGGCGAAGAGTTTATTGCTCTTTATAACATGACCAGCTCGTACGCCCATGCTTGCCCTTTTTAGGGGAAGCTAATAGGTACTCGCTATTGAACATAAATACAGCGAAGATTAGTGTTTTTGCAAGATTTTAGCGAGAATAGGGTTTTGTAAAAAATAAGGATTATGTACAGTACGTTTATTTAAGAATACACACAGAAAATTTAATATCGTTCCGGTGAATATTTTCGAAGTTACACGCAAATTTGAAAAGGCCCTTCAAAGGGCTTGAAAGTAGAAGGCCGGAGCTGCAGCGCGTTTTTCTCAAAATAGTATTTTCAAAGTCGGTGACCAACATTACTCGAAATCGGCTAAACCGATGAGTCCCAAATTGTAATACGAGCTTCTTAAACATACTTTTTAGTAGGTTAGGTTAGGTTGAAGCGGTTGTCCTGTGAGACACACTCAGGCTCATAGCCCATTGTGAGAAGCTTTCCCTATTTCTCCTAAAACCAGTGTGTGCTTTTCAAAAATTTCAGAATAGCTCCTATTTCTGCGAAACTGGGATCTTCAAATTCGTTAAAAAATTGTCTGCCTAGAAAAGCAAATCTCCGTCTGGATAGAGCAGGACAATGCTAGTCTCTGAATCTTGTCAAGTTTTTGATGTTCACCCCTTTCTCAAGGGCATTCCACCATATTACAATACCATAGTAGAGAATAGGCCTAACCACTCCTGTGTACAGCCAGTGTATCATTCTGAGTTCCAATCCCCATTTCTTTCCAATTTTATTTACTTTTTAGTAATTAGTTAAAGATTTTTTCACACCGATAAATATTTTTTTATATAAACAATTTAATGCTGAAATTTTGGTCAAAAGTCTATTTTTTCTTTTTGCGAAACCGCCATTTTGTCAAAACAATTTATTTCACTTCTTTCTTCGATTAATTACTAGATTTAACATTAATTTAACGAAATCTGTTTGGTTTTTAATCTCAGAGGATCCAGTTCAGAGATATAGTGGCCACCGCAAAACGTCTTTTTTGAGAGGAGCTCCCGGAGATCAGCGCTAGCTCCTTACCAAATAAATATTTGTACCAATACTAAGTCTTAAAATACAGTTAAAAGAGAACATATTATGTGTACAAATTTTTAGATCAATAAGTTTAAAAATGTTCTCAAAAGAAATTCTGGAAAATTCGCTTTCTTTCGGCCTTCTAACTGTATATAACCCCTTAACCCGCCGTGTGGGCACCGGGTCTGACCAGACATCTTCGACTTTGGACGTGAATTTAACATATTTCTTTATAGCCAACGACTTGAGCTGCGAGGTAGCTTCCTAAAATTTAAGTTTTCTATCGATTTATGGAAACAACCTTTTAAAAAGGATCCTCGAACAGGACTAAACCGGCCAGACCCGGGTGACCAAACGAAGGTTTTAAAAAAACTTTTGTCGAAAGTTCAAGTACATTTCAAAACCAAATAATTATTTTCAAAACGAATGCAAACAAATCGAATGAACTGCCAATAAGCTTACAATCAACAAAGTAAGAGCAACAGCCAGCGAAAGGTGAGCATTAAATGGGAAGCGACTTCATCGATAATCAGCTGTAAAGTCAACATTTCACATCAAACCTTCAATAATGGCAATGATGGAGGGCCAACAACAAATTGATATATTTAAATTACAACACAAAAAATGTTAACCACAACACATGCGATTTTTTGGTAATGCTGGAGGAGGGAATGCAAAGTGCGCAAACACCAAAAACAAAAAAACTCTACAAAACTATTTGGCCTCTAGCTACTGAAGGGGTAGAGTGAAGAGTTCGGCGAATTCTTACCGAAAGCGCAGAAATGTGAAAATGCAAAGGTAAACACCAATTACTAACGAACGAACTGAGCGAGGTTCAAAAGCGAACAAAAAATGCAAAATTTTAGCGCTAACAGCATCACGGCGCGGCAATCGAATAGCGCGGGTGGTATTGAAGAGCGCTTAAGGGCAAGACGCGGCTATATGTAATGAGCAGGGTTAGGGTTTTAAGGCATTTGCCTATTTTGTCTGCGTGATCCTATCTGTTCACGAAATCAAGAATTACGCGATTGGCATCTTTTTTATACAAAATATAAATATTTATTTATCCTTTTTTGTGCCTTTTTTGATATTGTCGCCTTTTTCCGCCTTTTCTAACTGCTTTGCCTTTTTCTTGCCTTTTTATATTTAAAGCCTGACGAAGTACCTTGGATTTGGCTCAACTTTTTTGTTTTACAACCCTGCTCTCTACTCATCAGCTGATTTCTATTTCTTCTTCAGCTTGCGATATGATGAGTTTCTTTTTTTTGTAGATAAAACTTGACATTTTCAAATTCGTGCGTTAATTTTCTTTGTGAGTTAAATATTTGCGATAATTTAAAGTGCCTAAAGCACATTCTTATAATTCCGAGAAAATCCGCGGCTATATAAAAGAATTTGGGGAAGACGTACTTTCGACTGACGGAAAGATTCTTATTTGTTCATGCTGTGGAATAAAAGTAAATCACGACAAAAAACAGCATATTCAACAACATCTTAAAACGGAAAAACACAAAAAAGCGGCGACATTGAAACTGGCTCCGAAGGCACAATCTATAACTTCATTTTTAAATAATGCCACATCAAGCGAGTTTTTCAGAGATCTCACCAAAATGATGGTAGCCTGCGATATACCTTTAATAAAAGCCAATCATAAAGAGTTCAAATCGTTTATGGAAAAAGATGTTCAGAAAAAAGTACCTGATCAATCGACTATGCGGAAGCACTATTTAAAAGAAATTTATGAAAATGTTTTGGAAGAAATACGGTCGCATATTGGAAACAGCAGCATTTTTGTGTCAATTAATGAGACTACGGACAAAGCAGGCATTCGTTTGCAATGGCATTGACGGTCCTTTACGGCAAGGTGGCCGGGGCCTTAAAAATTCTATGACCAGAAGAAGTAAAACAGGATAAAGTACTGATATTTTTTACAGACGCTGCACCATATATGAAAAAAAGCGTAGTTGGGATTCAGTTATTTTATCCGCGAATGATTTATATTACATGTGTTGCGCACGGAGTTCACAGGGTATGTGAAAAACTGCGAAGCCAGTGTGCAGAAGTTGACTCCTTAGTTGAAGTATGAAGAAAATATTATATTTTCAAAAAGTCTAACAAGAATTCAATTCTTTCAAGAAAAGCAACCAGATCTACCTCTACCACCTCAACCAGTAAGTTTTTTTTTAAATCAGTGTATGTATAAATGATTAAAAAATTTTGCATTTTTAAAGGTCTTTACACGCTGGGGAACTTGGTTGGAGGCAGTATCATATTATGTAAAAAATTTTAACGGAATCAAAGATATTGTTGATGGTCTCAATGACGATGCGGCTTGCGTTATTTTTGCAAAGAAATTGTTTGCAAACAAGGGAATTCGAGAGGACTTGGCTTATATTCAGGCTAACTTTGGGTTGATAGTAGGCGAGTAGAAATTCATTCAAAATCCTTCAGAAAAGAGGTTACTTTTACACCTAAACATATTTACATACTTTTATATACTAGTTCAATCCGCTATTAACTTGTTCATCATGCATTATCTTACGGACTATTTATATAAAATCGTTTTAATTTCAATATTTTCAAGTGCAGAACACATTTTTATTTCAGGACGATTTTAAATTACTTAAAAGTTGGATTTTAGAACGTAGATTTATACCGATTTTCTACTTTTAATATTGAAATTAAAACGAAATTACATAACGACCGTTTTCACCATCTTCAGTTAACGCTAACTGGCACTATATTTGACAGAAATTGTTCGGTGATCTGTCAGATAAGGTGCCAGTTAGCGTTAACTGAACATGGTGAGAACGGCACTAATAAATGTTGAGTTGAAATAATAAATAAGATTGGTAACATAATAATTAATATTTAGGCGAGCCAATAAATAATGTATTGGATGCACTGCAGATATAGAAAACAATTTAAAACAGGCCAGAGGGCCAGTAGCTACAACAATATTGGAAAAATTTAACATGGTATTTCAAGCGAATCAAGGTCTGCAAGTGATAAAAAAATTGCTGGGACTCTGAATGGTGAAGTAAGTAGCATGGCCAGAAAATATAACCACAAACGAGGTGGAGTTTTTGAATTGGGCACCATTAGTCTCTGTGGATGTCGAGAGAAACTTTAGTTCATTCAAATCAATACTTCGTGATAATCGCATGAGGTTATTAGCCGAAAGTTTTAAAATGCTCTTAGTGGCACTGTGCTACTATGATAGCAAGGGCGAAAAATCATAGTCAACTTCTGTATATATTTTTAAATATATTTAACTGTACGTTAAAGTGTGTACATATTTAAAAAATTGAAAAATAAATGCCTTTTTTGAAAACTCATTTTGCCTATTTTCAAATGTTTGCTGCCTTTAAATCCTAACCCTGGTAATGAGATTCAGAGTGTTTGAAAGTAGGAAAGCTGCTACCATTACCAATTTAATTGAATAAGAAAGTAATTATTTGGTGATTATTTAAAAATTTGTTTTACAAATTAAAAACTCAGGTAATTAATTGTGAATTTTTCAACTGCACATGCAGATCTTCATTGATAAGAGATGTGCGATAAAAAAGAGCCGCCCATGAGTTGATGTGTCCAACGGAGGGTTAAAAAATGTAGACATTTTCAACTTTTCTGTAATTTTTTTACGCTAAGAATGATTTTAAAAGATCATATAATTTTGTGAATATAAACGTAATAGGCGCACTTCCCTGGTCTGCATCCATTAATTTTTGGCACACACACGCAATAACGCACCCACACATTCAACGAAATTATAAATAAATATGTTTTTATTAAAAGTAGTAAATTAAATTTATTACAAAGTCTGATAGTTCAATGTACCTTCTTCTATAAACGGACGAGGCTGATGAAAGTGTGCCGTGGTATTGTTTGTGTTCGTTGCATTGACAACATTTCGAACAACCGTTGCCCATTTTTTCATTTAGTTTACGAATTCAGCAAAATTAAATTTGTTATTTCTTCTATGCTGTTGTCTATGTGGTTGTTGTTTTTGTTAGGACATATAATTTATTCACTATTCGCATAGAATTTTCGCGCTGCCAACCCCACTTGTAAACTCATTTAAAACCACAAACAAAAATTATAAATTTGCCGGCGAACAGATGCAAACGATATTTAAATTCTATTGGCGTGGGTTGGCATGTCACAGCAAAGAGCTCTACAAATCACTTTTTTATCACAGACACACTTCGAACTGTGTTAAGTACCCGCATTAAATATAGTAGAATGTCGTTTTTTTCTAGTTTTCTTTCTTTTTATATTTGCTTTTGTGGTTTATTTCAATTTTTCTGAGATTTAATATATTATTAATTGGTCGAAATAAATGATGAGCCACATAGAAATGTCACAATTCTGATAGGCAAGAATTTTTTAGTTATTTTTATTTCTAATTTTATTAAATTTTCACTAACATTTTTTTTCAATTAAACCACAGCGCTTAGTTCTCACAGTATGCGCACAAAAATAAAAACAAAAAATATTTGGTGTATAAATCAAAAATATAAAAAAAATTAAGAAACATCATTCCTAATTTAGGAAGTCAACTAAATCTGAATGAGCATTCCCGCTCACTAATTTTTTTTCAACAGAAGGCCCACTTGAACACTTGTACCGTCAGCTTTTGATACTTTTTGGCTTTCTTTTTTTTTTTTTTGTTTTTATTATAGTCAATCTCTCTTTTGTTTCTATTTCTTTAAAACACACACATTCAAAAATCAAATTGCAAAATAATATTAACAAGAATAGCTAAATTGTACCGCTGCCACATCGACATTGGCAGCATTGAAACGAAAATGTGTTTGTTCTTTTAATTGGGGAAGTTGTGTGGCCGCACAACTCAATGAATCGCGATCCGCTATGCCCTTCGCGCCAATTGTGCCACTTACACAATTCAACAAGATTTTTTAAATTTTTCTAGCCAAAAAAAACCAAAATAGAAATTTGAAAGTGTGTGACTAAAGGGTGTTTTTTTTCTCAGATGGAAAACTTTAAATTGGCATGCAAATTTTGAACTAATAGAGAGAGAAAATAAATCAAGCAAAGAAATATTTCTCAAATTTTTACACCTATTGGAAACCAGCAAGTCGCAGCAGCAAATTTGGAAGAGCGTCTAGAGGTTGCGTGTACGGCGTCAAAAAAGAATTGCAACAAAAGGGCATAAGGCATAGTTTTAAAGCTGAAAATGCAGTAGGATTTCAAAAAAATGTTTATCCATTTGCATATAAGAGAAGTCCTCAACCATCTGTGCGATCCCTCTGGCAAAAAATTGCGAAATACAGATGGCGCTCCAAGCAGTAGGAAGGCGGAGTGAACAAAGAAAAAGAAATATATAAGAGGATAAGCAGATGGAGTTTCACAGACATCTCGTGGGCCTGGACTTCGCCGATGACATCTGCCTCCTCTCTCACAAACTCACTCACATACAAACGAAGTCGGCCAGACTAGTCCCACTGGCACGCTCTGTCGGACTGGAAGCTAACATCGTCAAGACAAAGACTTAGAGAATCAACCAACCGGGTGCCCGGTGGAAATAGTCGACAGCTTCTGCTACCTCGGGTGCATTATGACAACAAACGGCGGAGCAGATGAAGATGTCAACTGCAGACCAAACAAAGTAAGGACGGCGTTCGGGTGAATGCATACAGTATGAACGAGTTCGCAAATCGCCAGGCGTACTAAACTGCAAATTGCTAAATCGGTCCAGGAGTATTTAGAGGGGGGCAATTCAGAAATCTCCCCCCACCCGCCGTATTCCCCAGATTTTGCACCTTCAGATTACCATCTGTTCCGATCCGATTTCGAATGGAGTCAGCCCTTAATGGAGAGCGGTTCACTTCTTACGAAATCATCGCAAACTGGCTCAATGAATGGATCACGTCAAAATAGCTCGAATTCTTCGCCAGAGAAATCCGTACGCTGCGTGAAAGATGGGGTAAAGTAGTAGCTCCAATATCACATACTTCACATAATATCATGTATTATTTAATTATGATACTTTTGTTCTCATCCAGACATGGTTAAATGAGAATTTTTTCAACAATGAGGTTTTTTATCCAATTTTATACCATGTATACCGTAAAGACCGTGATGTCGAGAAAACTGGTATCTGCAGTGGAGGAAGGGTTTTAATAGCTGTTCAACAGAAGTACCGCTCATCACTAGTATCTCTAAAGAACAATGACACACTCCTGGATTAGCTGTGCGGCTCTGTGAATGGTGCTTCAAATATCTTGGTTTGTGCGTCATATATTCCTCCGTCAACTATTGATACACTTTATAAAGCGCATGTGGATAACGTTTTAGGTCTAACCTCAAATAATGGCAACTTTTGTGTCCTTTGCGAGAAAACCAATTTTTAATATTCCTGAACGAAGTTTACGGAATCATTATTTTTTCTGGTTAAGGATAGTAAGAATTAATTATGTTTCCAATGCTCCGATTACTAGAACTCTGGGAGAATTTAATTCGCTTTCAAATCATACTGCCCTGGATTTTTCTTCAACAAAGAACCACTTCAAATTGGTACTAAATGAATTGTTGAACTAAATTCTTAGTATTATCTAATAATCCTACTCTGTAAGTTATAAGAAACGTTATCTTTTTCTTTCACTCATTACAATTGAAACTAATTCATTAAAAGTTTCATTTTACTTTGACTAATTTATTTTGGATTAATCTGTTTTCATAGTCTGTAAGAAAACTATATTTTTTTTTTGGGTATTAATTGAATAAATAAATAATTCGTAACTTTGGCTAAAAAATTACGGAAACTTATTCCCGTACCCAATAGTTCTCTTGTTCTGCAATGATGTTAAGTTAATCAACAAACATCGCGCTTCAGTTGGTAAAGGTAGGATCAGAAAAGCGTAGATTACGCAACGCGTAATGTAAGAATACTTTCTGAATTCATGCAATTCTAGCAGCATGGAACGTATGCGTATGGCATGGAGACCAAATTAAGTATGCAGACTCCAGTTTGGAACGTACAAATGCGTATACAAAAGCTTCAGCGTATAAGGGTCGGAGAAATCGGAGCTATGACGCCTAACAAAAGCAAGCATGGCGTAAGATTTGGTAGTAATAAAATTTATATGACTAGCAAAAGGAAACTTCGAAGCTTCTGTAATTTTACTTACACGTGACAGGGGCGTGCTAGATATGTGATAAGATGTGTCAATAATAGTGGTACGCTTAAAAAAGGTAATTTGTGTTACCTTATTTATGTTCAGCGATAGACGAATATTGATCAACCAGTTACTGAAATTATCTAAATGAATTTGCATCAATTCAGAATCGAGAGAGCTGGGGACCGCCGAATAAATCTGAACGTCATCTAATTACATAAAGCAGGAATCTTGCTGACGAAAAGCAAGAGTGAATATCATTGATAAACAGAACGAAAAAAAAGCGGGCCAGAATACTACCTTGCGGAACCCCAGAGCAAGCAACAAAAGGGGGAGACCTCACATTGTCGACAACAACTAAGCAATGGCGATTGAGCAAATAATATGAGATCGAACTCAAGAAAGGCTGAGTGGAAGCCCACGCAGGCTAATTTTTTAATTAATATTATATTGGAAACCCCATCAAAAGCCTTAGAAAAGCCGATATAAACGGTGTCAACCTGATCCCCTTATTGGAAGGCAGCGATACCATCATCCGGGAAGACAGCTAGATTAGACACTTGTGAGCGGCCTGTGAAGATGCCATGCTGCTCCAGACGCACCATGTTGTTGGCAGCAAAAATTAAATTGCCCTGGATGATGCATTCAAAACAAGCTTACACTTTGACAAACGTTTGCCACAGTAGTTCTAAAAATCTTGAAACACTTAGAAATGTCAAGATGATGAAACAAGGAATCCTAGTTAATATTCAGCAAAAGATTACTCAGTTTCAAAAACTCAAATAGCTTAAAATTAAACGAAATTTTTGAATAAAAATTACAATTTTACTATTCAAGTTCAAAAGTTTAGTAAGTGGTGCATGATGCATTTCTGATTTTATAATAGGTAGAGCACACTCAAGTATGGAAAAATTTACGTTTTTAATCAAATCTAAAGTGCGACCAAGTTTGTTGGGAAAACATTCAACTAGTATCAACTAAGAATAATATATTTCACTAGGACTACCATATTAACATGGCAAGCGATAAGAGCTGACTTCGATAAAATGCTTGACCAGTTGGCATTACACAGGCTAAAGTCTCCCAGCACACAAAGATTGTCATCGCCTACTTTATTCAAAGTCAAAAAAGGAATGTAGACATAGACTATGTAGAGTTACTGTTAGGCGAAATATACGAAGCACAAACAAAAATGCGTACACAAAGTTGGTCGAGCAGCTCATCCTATTTTCAAGTGCTACATTTCACAGCAATTAGAATCTCTCTACATCTAGCATATCAAGTTGACATTTCTATCCTTCCGAAAGACATTGTAGATGTAGGAGTCAAAGTACTCCTTGCTAAAGAAGTTTTCGTTCATCCACGTCTCGATGATGATGATAATGTCGTATCAAAAATGTATGTGGAAAAATTGATATACAACCCGCGAAAAAAAATATAACACCTTACAATTTTGACTTGTTTGTACTCTTGTTCTTTCATTTTTTTTATGTTCGTTATTTTTTTTTATAAAGTACAACTTATAGTCTAACAAAAACCATATCAATGTAAATTTCAAAATTTATACGAAAATTAGGGAAAATCCTCAAACTTTTCATGACAATTCCATGGTTTTTAATTGAAATTTCTAAAAATGATATGCGGTTCTATATCTTATTAAGTTTTAATACAAGAAGTGCAAGTTTGAAATCACTAAAAAATCCCGTTAATTTTTTATAATTTTATTTCTAGACGGTATTGAGCATCTCTCCATATAACAAAAGCAATTTTTTTTTTACATCAGACCAGCAGCGCAAGAAATAGTCGAAAATCAATAAAAGTTTTAAACCACTTTCACTTTATTGTACTGAAATTTAATGGGATTTCTATCCAAAGTCCAAATTGTTTTTTTAGAAATTCTTATTAAAATTTGTCGAATTTTTATAAATCTTGCATAAATTTTGTAGCTGGAATTAATATGGTCTTTGTTGTACAATTAATTATGCATTTACAAAAAAACAGTTTACATTAAAAAACAAAACAATAAATTAAAGTCAAAGCTTGTCGAAATGTTGAGGCGCTATAGTTTTTTCGCAGGCTGTACAAACTTATTTTCTAATTCTTTGTTAAATTTCTCCAACGCTAGACAAATTTGTCGATATTTGGATATATGACTTTACAATAATTCTTTAAGCGTTGAAGAACAGAAAAAGAAAGATGTCGCTGTTTTCACTTGGGCACGGAAAAAGTTGCCAGTATTTACAACAACGTAACAACATTTGCATCCAAATGAGTAGCCGTGTGGTACCCTTAGAACGCATCATTATTTCAGTAGCTACCCACATTTCACTATTCATATCCATTTCTTTGTTTCTAAAAATATTAATTTCATAAGTCTTAGCAACAGTTAAAATGGCTTCGACTCGGCCATTTTAGAGCTCTTCACTCTTTCTAGTGGTAGGTGAATCTAAAATAATCACTATTGAATTCGAAGTCAGTGGAAAACATTATCGAATTCGAAGGCAGTAAAAGTAGCTCGGTAAAAAAAAATACTTTATAAAGCAATTGAATTAGATGAACTTTAGCCCTCATAGCGCCCCTGCATGCGGCACTGCTACTTAGTATACATGCAAACTCAAAATTGCGTTGTACTTTCACTACAAAAACAAGTATTCAAATTTAGCTTCCTTATTTATTCATATTTATCTATCTTAAAACTGATCCACACGAGTCTTTGTGTGAGTGTGTAAGCGAAAAATTAAATCGAAGTTGCAACAGCAGTGCCGAGAGCCTGCTCTACATAGTAAAATTACTCATACGCTCTGTTGGACATAAATTTAGTACAAAGCGGTCTCGCTTTAGAGAAGCGAAAGAAAAATAATGCCAATAATTATAATAATTTAATATTTGAAATACATTTTGTATTAAAATCAAATTTATTTTACATTAAAATTATAAAAATTTAAAATTAAATTAAATTTAATTAAAATAATTTAAAATTTAATTTAATTAAAATAATTTAAAATTTAATTTAACTATTGTATTTATTTAAATTAAAATTCGTTAGTACACTTTTATTAAAAAAAATAAATAATTGTAATATTCATTTATTTGTTTCCACGTTTGCGAATAAATTGCAAATTTTTTCGAATACCTACTGTTTTTGTTCACATTTTTGCTTTGTGTTGGCTTTAATTTAACACCCTCAAATAAGTCAATAAACACCTGAATTAATGTAAATATTTGTGTATTTTGTTTAAATAAACTTTTATCGCCAACATCAAGTTGCCGGAAAAGACTTTTGGCAATTAAGTTTGGAAAGCTAATTTTAAAGTCTTACAGATATGGGCACACATACATACACTTATGTATTCCAAGCAGATCATCTGTCTCATCTCGTCTCATCTCACTACTCTCATTATGTAATTTATTAAAGTATTTATATTCAACAAAAAAAAGTGTTTTTCAATGGATATGAAACAGTTTTGTTTAACTTTAGAAATTTCTTTGAATTGTTATTTAAATAAATTGGGTAGGGTAAATAAATTTTTAAATCAAACTTTGCATTGAGGCAGAGCTTCCTTTTGAGTAATCTTGTAGGTAAATTTTAATTGAAGTAATATAGAAATTTTAAGAATATATAACGTCTGTATACTTGAAAGTTTGGCAAAAATTCTGGTTAAAAAGTTAGAAATTCTTATGAAAGTTCGTTGATTTTGTTTTCTTATTTTTCATAAAGACTGAACTAAAAAGTTGGTAAAATGAAATAAAAAGCAAATAAATAATCAACAAGTCCTTGTGCTCCGGTTATTTAATGCAGTGAATTTATATCTAATGTCTTGAAAGTTTTATCTAGATAAGTGACATTTTTATAAAATTTCTTTTTTTTTAATTTTAAGGAAATTGCAAATTTTTTTTTTAATTTTATAACAATTTTTTTTATTCTAGGGGATTTTTATTTTCACTTTTTCTTGTACTTTTAAAGTAATTTTTATAAACTTTCTTTTTTTTAATTTTAGGGAAATTTTTATAAATTTTTTTTTCTTAAATTTTATGGAAATTTTCATAAAATTCTTTTTTTATTTTAGGGATACTTTTATAATTTTTTTTTTAATTTTAGGGAAATTTTTTGTTTAATCTTAGGGAAATTTTTATAATTTCTTTTTAAATTTAGGAAAATATTTATTAACATTTTCTTACTCAGGGAAATTTTTATAAACACTTTTTCTTAAATTTTAGGGAAATTTTTATAATATCTTTTTTTTCATTTTAGGGAAATTTAAAATTTTTTTTTTTTTATTTTAAGGAAATTTTTATAAATGTTTATTTGTAAATTTTAGGGAAATTTGTATAAAATTTCTTTCTTTATTTTAGGGAATTTTTTTTTTGTAATTTTAGGGAAATTTTTTGGTTAATTTTAAGGAATTTTTATAATTTTTTTTTTTTAATTTAGGGAAATATTTATAAAATTTAGCTTTCAATTTTAGGGAAATTTGTATCCATTTTTTTAATTTTAGGGAAATTCTTTTTTTTTGTCGTTTATAAAAACACTATCGCCGTATTAAATATAAATATTTCAATTCCTCTTTTAAGTGCATCGCTCGCCCGATTTCAATGAAACCGATTTGAAGGAAAAAACTTCCTTTAGTGCTAAAATGTTAACCGTGATATATGGTGGGCGTGGCATCTGACATATAGATCAAAATGTGAGAACCAATATATCTCTAGAACCAGTTAGAGTAGGAAAGTGAAAGTCAGCTCAGGGATCCCAAACAAGCACTCTCACACTTTGGTATTTGCCAAATTGTCATTATGGTTGATAGTTTATTCGAAATTTTATATTGTAGTTTAACTGAAACTTATTACTTACAGTGAAAATTTTTAATGTTCAAATTTTCGACCTCCGGCGATACTAGTAATAATAACTTTTATATTCTTCATCTTCATCCACCTTTACCTGAACACCTCCTCAACTGCTACTCCTCAAATTTCTGCTACCATAAAACCAACACTTTCCAGCGTCAATGGCTTAATGAAGGTTAAGCAGAAAAATTAGGATGGAAAAACAAATGCCAATTTGTCAAACAAAGGTACACATGAGAGCAAAACTTAACCCTTTACTGTATTAATGAATAGAGCGTCGAAATAAATTGAACGGTTTCACGATGAAAATACAATACCTTTTTTAATTATTAATAGTTTTAAATTAAAAGAAAAATACTGAAAGAGTTTATATATATTATATATATATATATTTTTTTTACGGAACCATAAATAAAAACTTGTTGTAAAGTATAGAAAACAGTTGGAAAGCAGAATAATTATTAGAAAAATTACTACATCGACTCCATGAAAATATTCAAAAAGTACTAACGTTTTACACTGTAATCGGTTTTTTGAAAATGAATCACTCGCTGACCCCTCGAATCACTTCAATTTTGCTTTTTCACCCCGTCGCACAAAGGTGTCATAAAATCATAGACAATTTTTTTGCGTTTTATTTTTTCGAAATTTGGATTATTTTTAAAACTTAATTTGAAATTAAAATTGAAGCCAAACTGCAATACCATATGTGGGCTCACATGCGGCAAAGGGTTAAGGGCAAAAGTGAATAATAATTGCTAATCTATTTTAGAATGACAATCTCATTAGTGGCAATGCAAAAATGCTGCTGCCTTTGCCAATGCCGAGGAACACTCACTAATATTCGATTTGTCTGCTTGTTTATAAAAACAAAAACGTACGCCAAGACGCTGCCGTATTTTCCCCCTATTTTCACTTATATATTTTCTGAGTTCTGTTTAGCTTTTATTTAATTTATTTATATAATATTTATTTATATTATTATGTGCGGAGTCGATTTTATATCATTTCTATTTTCCTGCTGTTGCTGTGCTGCCTGCAAGCAGGTATTGTTATGTCTTCTCTTTTGTTCTACTCGTGCACCGTTAGGGCATTTGCTTGTTTTTGTTTCAAAAGAGATGTATTATATATACATACATATATATACACACACACACATACTTAAACATATATTATGCGACTTTTCATCGTTCACGCGCGCCGACACACATTCCGATGCCATCACTGAAGACAACAACCGTCAGCAGCCGAAAGCACAAAATAAAGCAGCAACAAAAACTAATTATACTACTACAGAGTATTGTCGCGTCAAGCGCAAATTCCATTACGTAATACTCGTGTGGATGGTTCCATGTGTAGAAGTCCACGCAAGTGGGGAAAGTTACTGATCGCCATTCACTTGGGAATGGCCAGGACGATTCTTCTGCATATGGTTCAAGCAGCTCACAACGGCCGGGATTAGCCCACGTATCCTCTGGGTAGCTTCCGAACACCCGTTCGGGAGTGAGCTAACGTGAGAAGGCGAAACATTCCAGGATAGCTGGTTGTGCGTTGGGTTTGGGACCCGCCACTTAAAAATCCCCCCCAATGAAAAGTTTGAAAAAGCCTCGGATGAGACCTCCCTTTACTGATGACGACCCCTGCAAACGAAATAAGGAATATGATTTGAGGGCATGCACCTGGAATGTCCGGTCCCTTAATGGGGAAGGTGCCTCTGCCCGGCTGGTTGATGTCCTCGTGAGAGTAAAGGCTGACATCACCGCCATCCAAGAGATGCGATGGACGGGGCAAGGTAAGAAAACCATAGGACCTTGCGACGTCTACTACAGCTGCCATGTAAAGGAGCGCAAATTCGGTGTCGGATTTGTTGTGGGAGAGAGACTTCGTCGCCAAGTACTGTCGTTCACTCCGGTGGACGAGCGTCTCGCAACAATCCGCATCGAAGCCCGTTTTTTTAACATATCGCTAATTTGCGCCCACGCCCCGACGGAAGAGAAGGACGATGCGACCAAAGATTCTTTCTATGAGCGCCTAGAACGCTCCTATGAGCGCTGCCCCCGCCACGACATAAAAATCGTGCTTGGCGACTTCAACGCCAGGGTGGGCAAGGAGGGAATTTTTGGTCCCACAGTCGGAAAATTCAGCCTGCACAACGAAACATCCGGTAACGGACAGAGGCTGATCGACTTCGCCGGGGCCCGAAACATGGTAGTCTGCAGCACCAGATTCCAGCATAAGAAGATTCACCAAGCCACCTGGCTGTCTCCTGATCGAAAAACCCGAAACCAGATCGATCATGTTGTGATAGATGGAAGACACGCTTCTAGTGTATTAGATGTACGTACGATCCGAGGGCCCAACATCGACTCGGATCACTACCTTGTTGCAGCCAAACTGCGCACACGCCTCTGTGCAGCAAAAAACGTGCATCTACCTACGCAAAGAATGTTCGACATCGAAAAGCTGCAATCACAACAGACAGCCAGAAGATTCGCCACTCGACTCTCACTCCTGCTCTCAGAGAGTACTGCCCAACAAACCGGCATCCACGAACAATGGAGCAACATTTCTCGTTCTCTACGTACCGCCGCCGAAGAAGAAATCGGATTCCGGCGAGCCCGAAAAAACAATTGGTACGACGAGGAATGTCATGCTGCCGCAGAAAGAAAGGATGCCGCCTATAGAGCCACGCTGCGATCGGGCGCAACGCGAGCCATGTGGGATCGCTACAGAGAGCTGAAAAAGGAAGAGAGACGTATTATCCGAAAGAAGAAACGAGAGGCCGAAATACGTGAGTGCGAAGAGCTTGAGATGCTGGCCAACAGGAACAACGCCCGAAAATTCTACCAGAAAGTTCGGCGGCTTACAGAAGGTTTTAAGACCGGGGCGTTTTCCTGTAAGAACAAAGACGGCGAACTGGTGACTGACGTACAGAGCAATCTTAAATTATGGAGGGAACACTCCTCGAACTTATTAAACAGTGACAGCTGCGCATGTCACCGAGAAAGTGAAGATCCCGATACCCCAATCGTTGACGACGGAATTGTCGTTCCGCTGCCCGATCATGACGAGGTGAGAATAGCGATAACGCGGCTAAAGAACAACAAAGCCGCGGGCGCCGACGGACTGCCGGGTGAGCTATTCAAACATGGCGGCGAGGAGCTGGTAAGGTGCATGCATCAGCTTCTATGCAAAATATGGTCGGATGAAAGCATGCCTGCCGATTGGAATTTAAGTGTGCTCTGCCCAATCCATAAGAAGGGCGATCCTGCAATTTGTGCCAATTACCGCGGGATTAGTCTTCTAAATATCGCCTATAAGGTTCTAGCGAGCGTATTGTGTGAAAGGCTGAAGCCCACCGTCAACCAACTGATTGGACCTTATCAGTGTGGCTTCAGACCTGGAAAGTCTACCATCGACCAAATATTCTCAATACGCCAAATCTTGGAAAAGACCCATGAAAGGAGAATCGACACACACCATCTTTTCGTCGACTTCAAAGCTGCATTCGACAGTACGGAAAGGAGTTACCTGTATGCCGCGATGTCTGAATTTGGTATCCCCGCAAAACTAATACGGCTATGTAAGATGACGTTGCTCAACACCAGCAGCGCCGTCAGAATTGGGAAGGACCTCTCCGAGCCGTTTGATACCAAAAGAGGTTTCAGACAGGGTGACTCGCTGTCGTGTGACTTCTTTAACCTGATGTTGGAGAGCATCGTACGAGCCGCAGAACTTAATCGCTCAGGCACAATATTTTATAAGAGCGTACAATTGTTGGCGTATGCCGATGATATTGACATCATCGGCCTTAACAACCGCGCTGTTAGTTCTGCCTTCTCCAAACTGGATAAAGAGGCAAAGCGAATGGGTCTGGTGGTGAACGAGGACAAAACGAAGTACCTCCTGTCTTCAAACAAACAGTCGGCGCACTCGCGTATCGGCACTCACGTCACTATAGACAGTTATAATTTCGAGGTTGTAAAAGACTATTTAGTCTTTTTTAGGAACCAGCATTAACACCGATAACAATGTCAGCCTTGAAATCCAACGTAGAATCTCTCTTGCCAACAAGTGCTACTTTGGACTAAGTAGGCAACTGAGCAGTAAAGTCCTCTCTCGACGAACAAAAGTAACACTCTACAAGACTCTCATCATGCCCGTCCTAACGTATGGCGCAGAAGCTTGGACGATGACAACATCCGATGAAGCGACGCTTGGGGTGTTCGAGAGAAAGATTCTGCGTAAGATTTTTGGACCTTTGCACGTTGGCAATGGCGAATACCGCAGACGATGGAACGATGAGCTGTATGAGCTTTACGACGACATAGACATAGCGCAGCGAATAAAGATCCAGCGGCTACGTTGGCTGGGTCATGTCGTCCGAATGGATACAAACGCTCCGGCTTTGAAAGTATTCGATGCGGTACCAGCTGGTGGTAGCAGAGGAAGAGGGCGGCCTCCTCTGCGTTGGAAAGATCAGGTGGAGAAGGACTTGGCTTCACTTGGTGTGTCCAACTGGCGCCGGTTAGCACGAGAAAGAAACGACTGGCGCGCTTTGCTAAACTCGGCCAAAATCGCGTAAGCGGTTATAGCGCCAATTAAGAAGAAGAAGAATACTCGTGTAGACTCGTAAAAATGTTTTGAAAATTTTTAAATTTCAATCCCATTTCATTTCCAAAAACACGTACATAAAACCATATACAAACGTTTACGAGAGGCATGGATGGCGCAGTCGGCGTACGGCCTGCTGCAGCAATGTGCGGTACGTCGACGTTGGTGGCGGCTCGCGGCTGGCAGCTGGCAGCTGGGAAGCTAAATGTACAAACAGAGTTGCAAGCATCTAAATTTAGTCCAAGTGGGCAACAGCGCTATTTGGGGCAAGTGCCGTAACGGGAAAGTAGAAAAATTAGGGCAATATTGTTGAGATCACACGAAAGCAGGAATAGGCAAACTTATGTGTGTGTGTGTACATGTTTGCAATGGCATTTCATATACATAGTATGCCATTTTTCAGCATTTGAAGCACAAAATTTATGGCTTGTCGGGACCTATTTGCAACTTTGTTTTTATTTCACGTAGTGTTGTTGCAGTGGAAGCTCGTACCAAACTTCGTGGCTAAATGCACTTTTCTCTCACATCGAAAGGCTTTTCGATAGGCTATTTTTGCTTTTACAATTTGCTGAAAAATGTTTTAAGTTAAAATATTTACAAGTCCGATATTACGCTAAGCAGCTTATTTTTGGGTTCTTTTTTTACTACTTAGAAAACCTATAGTGCAATATATAAGTTGCAGCAGTCCATTCGGAATTCGGATAAGATAGGTTCGAATCTTCGAGAAACATCAAAATGAAGAAAACGTTTTTTTCTAATAGTGGCCACTCCTCGGCAGGCAATGGCAAACCTCCGAGTGTATTTTTGCCATGAAAAAGCTCCTCATAAAAAACCATTTGCCGTTCGGACTCGGCTTGAAACTGTAGGTCCCTCCATTTGTGGAACAACATCGAGACGCACATCACAAATAGGAGGAGGAGCTCGGCCAAACCATTGGCAATTCTATATAAAGGGCCGATGTTGATTTTGAATAAAATACAATTTTTTGAGGAAATTATTATCATTTCTCTTTATTATGATAATATTGGCGGCCTCGGCGAAACACCTCTATCCGATGGTCCAAATTTTCGATGACGCTGAGGCATAATTAAGGTTCTATGCCGTTAATGTGCCGAATTATCTCATCCTTTAGCTCTTGAATTGTTGCTGGCTTATCGACGTACACCTTTTCTTTCAAATAACCCCAAAGAAAGAAGTCCAACGGTGTCGTTGTCGTTTAGGTGTGGTTCACAATCAACATCGACCCTTGAAATTTAACCATCCTTTATATAATATATAAATTTATAAAAACAAATACAAGGTGGCACAAAATTAATCACCCTATTGGAAAATTAATAATTTCTGCAAATGGCGTCGTGCGTCAATCATATTTGACACTTGTGAATTGACAGCTGCAGTATACAAACTGACAAGCAATGGAGCGCGTAAAGGTCAAAATAAAAATCTACATCACCCAAAATATATTATTTTTTTTTATTTAGTACAAATACAAAATTTGCTGTTTAATTTTGCTTGCACCAAAGCCGTCATTCTAAAAATAGATATTTTTGGATCCTTAAATTTTTCCACACTGCGCATAAAAAATTATTTGTACTTTTACAGGTTAAACATTTTTTTTTTGTATTGAAAAATAATTTTTGTTTTTAATTCTTTTTTATTTTTTAATTTAAAATTTTTAATGAAATTTTTTTTTATTTTAATTTTGTTTTATATTTAATTTTTTTTACTTAAATTTTTAATTTAATTTAAATATTTTTTTAACCTTTCTTTAATTAAGCTTTTCTTTAATTTAAATTTTTTTTAAATTATTTTTTAATATAATGTTTTTTTGCTAATTTAAACATTTTTGTAAAATTGTTTTTTAATTAATAGGACTATGAATAAGTTCGTTTCGGTTTTACAACAGATGGCGTAACTTGATTATTATTCCATCGATCCACATTTCCAAACATTCATTGGAGAGCTACTGTCGTAAGGCACAAACGTCAGTATAAGTTTTTTATTTGAAGCGTAAACAACAATATTTTTACCACACTTGAAAATGTCGAATTTCGTGCCAAATAATGTGTTTTTGCGGGGAATTCTTCTTCATTATTTTAATATGAAGAAAAAAGCAGCCGAAAGTCATCGTATCTTGGTGGAAGTTTATGGTGAGCATGCTCTATCTGAGCGAACGTGCCAGAAGTGGTTTGCACGCTTTAAAAGTGGTGATTTTGGCTTGGAAGACGAAGAACGCGAGGGTGCGCCGCCAAAGTTCATGGATACCGAATTGGAGGAATTGCTCGATCAAGATCCGGCTCAAACGCAAGAAGAGGTTGCAAAAACTTTGGGAGTTGATCAATCAACCATTTCCAAACGTTTAAAAGCCATGGGAATGATCCGAAAGGTAGGCCATTGGGTGCCGTATGAATTGAAGCCAAGAGACGTTGAACGCCGTTTTATGGCATGCTCGGCCACATGTTGCACAAGTGGTCAAAACATACTTAGAAACGCTCAAATGGGATGTCCTACCCCACCCGCCGTATAGTCCAGACCTTGCGCCATCCGATTACTATCTCTTCCGATCGATGCAACATGGCCTGGCTGACCAGCACTTCCGTAATTACGATGAAGTCAAAAAATGGATCGATTCGTGGATTGCGGCAAAACCGACCGAATTTTTCACAAAGGGAATCCGTGAATTGCCAGAAAGATGGGAAAAAGTAGTAGTAAGCGATGGACAATATTTTGAATATTAAATTTGTAACCATTTTACGTCAATAAAGTTTCAAATTTCGAAAAAAAACCGCACGAACTTATTCATAGTCCTATTACATTTTTTTTTTTTTATTTTATCTTATATAATTTTTTTTTTTTTTGTAATTGAAACTTTTCTTTGGCAAAATCTATCACACATAAGTTATATATAATATATCTATGTGTATATAAAATTTTGTTTCAGTTTTAGCCACACTTCTCTTTAACCAAATTTAATAATGAAAAAATCAATTCACGATACACTGATTGAATTTTTATTTTTGAAAGACTTTTCGCCATCAACTAGTATAGTAGAATTATGGGTTGTTGAATTTAAACCTGGTCGTACAATCCTTGAAGGCGATCCACGTCAAGGGCGTCCAAAACCAGCAGCAACCTCAGAAATCATAGAAAAAATACAGGAAATCGTATTGCAAACTCTTCGACTGACTCAAAGAGATTTAGTAGAAGCCGTATTGGGCATCAAAGCGTCTCATAGGGCAGTGTAAGCAATATTTTGACGGAAGTTCGAGTATTAACCGCATTCGCTAACAATGGAACGAAAACTCATCCGAATGCGACTTTCGCAGCAACATTTAGAGCGCTTTCGAAAAGATAAAGTGGATCTTGTGTGTCAATTCATCACTATGGATGAGACTTGGGTCTATCACCATGATTCTAACTGTGAACTTGGTTCTTCGTTCTTCTCGAAACGAGTTCGTGTTCAGAAATCGACCATTAGCATCAGTTTTTTGGAATGAAAAAGGAGTTTTGTGTTTGGATTACTTAGGAGCTCGTAAAACAATGAATTCTGAATATTATTGTAACCTTTTAGATCAGCTGAAGGAAAAAAATTGTAAAAAAATACTCAGTTTGCAAAAGAAAAAAACAGTATTTTGCATCAGGCCAATAAGGATGGTATCACAAGAGCATTTTGACATTGACTAAAATTCATGAATTAAAGTTCACATTGTTGGAACACCCATAGTATTCACCAGACTTGGTCCCGCTGGAAGACGCTCCATCTGTTTCCAGACCTGAAAAAAGTAATGCGTGGAAAGCATTTTTCATCAAATGATGTGGTCATTTACAGTCAGCTGTGGAAACGTATTTTACAGCCCTTTTTAGATGCTCACCTCAGGAATGGAATTCATTGGATTTGGAATCTCGTTGGAACAAATGTATTGATGCTCAGGGAGACTATACTGAATTCCAAAATGTATTTCCAACCGAAAAATATTGTTTTTCTTTTCGAACCGCAAAACTTGTTGAACAACTTAGTATATATTATATAAACAAAACTTATTATTAAATAGAATTCTTCTTTATTTTTATTTAATTTCTTTTTTTGGTTTTATTCACAGTTCTTGTTAGCAAAATTTGAAGAATTTCTAATTTGATTTAGCAATTTTTAGATGTTTATTTATGCGTGTTAGCCCCACTTGCCTTTAATGAAATTTTCATACGTAAGTGTGCAGATTTCATCTTATTTAGAATTTTTCGGGTTTGAAACATACTTCACTATAGTGACATTTACAATTCCAAAAAAATTTTAACAAAAAATTTAATTTCTCTATGATTTACTTTCTTTATTAAGTTTTAATTTTATGTTCTTGTTTTTTTTTTTTTGAGCTGCACTTTTCTTTAAAAAAAAGTTCATAGTTTTAACTCTCACAAGGGTATGATGATGATGACTAATTGCAATCGCGCCTTATACCTTTATACCTAAAAAAAAATCGTATTATTTTTCGGCACATTATTTAAAGAAAATTTGCCATGTAAAATATTTTTTTGTTTCACTCAAATGCAAATTGGCAAGCTCCCTAACACATAAGAACTATTAATTTAAATTTGTTATTTAATTTTGATATCTTTAGATATCCTTTTTTATCCCAGTGCGTTGGTTGAGTAACTTAAAATGAGTTTGTTACTCAAATATTACAACAATTTTTTGGTACTTTTGTACTTTTTTGATTTTCAAGACTCTTCAATAACATTGACATACATTTCTCAACAAATTTTTAATTTTTTATTTCATTAATCCTCCTCGGATATTTGTCATTTTAGCACTTCTACACAGCCTACAGCTAATATGCGTTTTCGTTCCGTAACCAATTTAGTTTTAACAAAATTTTCATGGTAACACATATGTACACATACATACACTTATTTACATATTTACGTTCATATATTTAAAACATATAAACACAAAATAGTGCCTTTCTGTTAAACAAATCTTCTTGATGTTTTCAGTTATGTGCACTTCAAGG
Source organism: Anastrepha ludens (assembly GCF_028408465.1). Classification (NCBI taxonomy): domain Eukaryota; kingdom Metazoa; phylum Arthropoda; class Insecta; order Diptera; family Tephritidae; genus Anastrepha; species Anastrepha ludens. The sequence goes on along the minus strand of NC_071502.1, from coordinate 28,250,509 downwards.
CATTTTTGTTCTCAAAACTGTGCAACTTTCGGCTCTAATTTTTTTTTATTAGAAAGCTATGTTTTTTTATTTCACATATTCATTAATTTTCCAACAACGGTTTCTTGCCTTTTTCCCATTTTTAATACTTTGTTTTATTTCCTCATGATTTTTTGAAAATACGCAATATATTTTATGCAACTTTCCACAATTTTGTTGCACAACTTTTATATTTCTTTTTTTTTTTTTTGTATTTTGTAATCTTCAACTTCCCACTATTTCCGCTGTTTTTTTTTTTTAATATTTTCTAACCTTGCATACGATGTGCATTTAGTTTTCCACATTTTCACCCCTACATAAAAATGCATTTTGAACTATTCATATGACGCCATTTTTTTCATTTTTTTGTTATTTGCTGCTCGAAAATATATTTCACAACAAATTTTTCATTTGTGATTTTATTCATCCTCATCGCATATTTATCATTTTAGCACCTCTACACAGCCTGCTTTAGTGTATGCATACATACGTAAATACATCACAATTTATGTAGTAAATCATTTGTCTATTCCCACAACACAAACTCTTTCAAATATTATTATTTTTTTACTTTCTAACACTGTTCACTTAGGGCAACGGCAATCCGAGCATATATCTCTGAACGGGACGATCGACGAAGTAGGACTAACGAGAACATCAATGAGTAGGGCTTTTCTTCACCATACCATGCATACATCCTCCCACCAGTACACACACACACACACACTCACATATTTATATATACGCCACATTACAAAAACATCACTTTTGCCATAGTGATTCTCAGAAATTCACCCCATTGCACAGTGTCATCAATTTTTCTTCTGTCACTTGTGCGAGCTCTCCGAAAATCGCGTGGTCGCACTTATACACACACACTTGCGCGGCCACACTGGCACACGAATGTACACTACTTCGGTAACGCTAATATTTTCTTGCAAAATAACGCAGCGCTCTTTCCGGTCAACTTACTCAACTACACATGCACACACACACACCATCTCGATTCTATTGACAGTAGGGTGCTCTCAGCATGACGCCAGCGCCACCAACTGAAGCATACGCCTAAGAACATTGTCAAAAATGTGTCAAAGCAAATTGTTCATGTTCACACATACATACATACGTGGATCGTGCTGTTCATACATATGGTATGCATGTATGTAGATATATATATGTAGTGGAGCGTTGAGCATTCGTTTTAGTCGCCGCTAATCGTTCTTGTTTTTGTACGCGTATATCGTGAGTTAAGCGCTGGAAAATGGCCAAAACATGCTGTTCGGCAGTAAAACAACTACAAGGCAACATGCCGTTGCGACGATCTACTTGTTCTCGTGAGCGTAACAATGGGAAGCGCCAGACAAGAGACACATAAGAGGTAGGAGTAAAAGAATTCATATTTTTTTCAAATTTGAAGAATTTTGCATTTCCTTATCTTCGTCTAATACTGAGAACCCCAAAAATTTTCTTCGCTCCACTTCTAAGTTTTTACTCATACTCACCATTCAAATTTTAATGGCAACAAATCGGAGTCCTCGTCACAGTCGATTTTCACGAAGAGTGTCGCTCTTTCGTTCGGTACACAACGTATTAGCGAACTCGAATTTTCGCTAAATGAAAGTTTCGGTGGCGGCTTTTTTTCATGCACGCCTTCAAGAGGAAAACCCCGGGGATCTGGAAGTATAGAGGAAAGCACACAAATTTATTATTATGTATGCACATACATAAGTACTTACATATATAGTTTATATACTATGCATACATATAGCGATATTTTCTAAAATAAACGGAAAGGAACAAAACTGCAACTGCATCGCAAAGCAAATATTTACGATTGTGTAACAAATTTTCAAATAAATATGCAATCACGCGCAAATAACGAGCAGTTCGGTAAGTAAATAAATCAGGCAGCGATTTCAGCTGGAATGGTGTTTTTATGTCTTCCTAGAAACATTTCAATAGCAAATGGCATACCTCCAATAGCGTTTCTGCTTTGAAAAAGCTTCTAAACAAAATCAGCTGCCGTGGGAGGTGGCACAAAACTTGAGAGCTCGTAAATAAATTTGGCAGTAAATCTCATATATGGCGTTAAAGAACTGACTTATTGATAATTCAGTTTTTTGTTTTCTTATTTAATTTGAACGGTTTATTTATGAAAATATAATTCATTATCTTGCAAATTTCAAAAAAATGTTGGACAAAATTGCACACGTTTTAAGCAGAATTTTTACAATAAAAGTGCAAGTTACAAATTACGTTTCTTTTTGACAATTTTTTTGCTAACGCTATTTTGTATTTTCATCCATATAAAACAAATATCGAGCTTCGTTTCATGAAGAAAATACAAAAGACCGCCAACAAAAAAATGTCTCAAAAATCAACGCACTTTTTTAACCATTTGAAACTTGCGCTTTATTTACAAAGTTTCGTTTATTTTCAAAAATTGAAAACAAAAATTATTTTACTCTCAAGTACAGCACCCAAGTACAGCACTCAAGCAACATTAAGTGCATTGTACAGCAGTCGGGTCCCTTTTTTAATTTTCTTTAAATCTACTCGACCTCCGCAGAAATCTGAGTAGTTTTTGTGGTTCCAAGGTGCCAAGATGGTCGCTACTTAACACATCAGTGCCAAAGACCTCAAGCCTGATTCGAGCGAAGGCGGGGCAGACGCACAGTAGTAGTCCGCCGTCTCATTCTCCTCTCTACATGCTGGGCAGAGTGCACTGTCTGACATGCCTACCTTTTCCATGTGCTTCGCCCATAGAAATTGGCCCGTCATCAGTCCAACCAGCTGCCTGCAGTCCTTTCTGCTTAATGGCAGGAGGATCTGCGACAGTCGGTCAGACATGACAGATTAAATCACTTTTGTCCATCTGCAGCCTCTCTTAGCCTGCCAAGTTCGCTTGGGAGTTGAAGTAATCCGTTTGCTAGCCGTGGCTTCGATGGGTTCGGAAGGGAGTGGCAGAACGGGCTTCGAGGATGAAGTATAGTTTTACAAAAAAAAATTGGTTTTTGGCGGTTCAATAAGAAAAACACAATTTTATGGTTTTAAATACATTTTGGAATTCAGTATAGTCCCCCTGAGCATCAATACACTTGTTTCAACGAGATTCCAATTCTAATGAACTCCATTTCTGAAGTGAGAATCTGGACGGGCTGCAAAATACGTTTCCGCAGCTGACCTGTAAATCACCCCATCATTTGATGAAAAAAGCTTTCCACGCCTTATTTTTTTTAGGTCTGGCATCAGATGGAGCGACTTCCACCGGGACCAAGTCTGGTGAATACTATGGGTGCTCCAACAATGTGAACTTTAATTCATGAATTTTAGTCTCGTCAAAATGTTCTTGTGATACCATCCTTATTGTCCTGATGGAAAATATTTTTTTCATTTGCAAACTGGGCCAATTTTTACAATTTGTGTGGCGAAACTTATTCCATCAATAGGCACCCATTTTCCAAAGGAACTTCGAGGTAGTGAATTACTTCTTGGGCCACGGATACTTCCGAAGATACTTATACCGCATGAGCAAGGTAAGTGATCCAAGTGCATATATTGCGAATCGTCGAGCGATGACACTGAACACTCGTTTTTTACTTGTGGCAAAGGCAAGCTGGCTTCAAATACGATGGACCCAAACGTGGGTAAACAGATTTGGTATTTTAAGGATGTCATTCTATACCCTCCCGAAGTATTGCAGAAAGTAGTCCCGGGAAAAGTGTCTTCCCAGAATGAGAGGGAAGAGAGGAGGGATAGTTTTAGGGGCAGTGGCCCCACCACTCAATGCAGTAGACGACGGCCGCTGTAAGTGCGAAGTCATTTTGAACGCCACCTCACCCACCAAAAACACAAAATGGCTAGTAATTCATACATTTAAAATCCCATTTAGACCGAAATAAAAAGTAAATGAGAGACCTGGTTCTACTACACCGACTTCATCGGCTTAAGAACTTGCCAAGGTCGTAAGCGTCTGTTCCGCAGTAAATGCGACTAAAGGGCACGCATTTGGGCGAATGATAATCCAAGAATGATTGCCGAAAAACCAATGCACCCACAAAGAATGACTGTTTGGTGCGGTTTATGGCCGTATTTTTTTCCAAAATGAGGCCGGTCAGGCAGTTACTGTGAATAGTGTTCGCTATCGTGAGATGATAACGAACTTTTTATGGCCCGAATTGAAAGATATGGATGTGGACGATATGTGATTTCAACAGGACGGTGCCACTTGTCACACAGCTAACGAAACAATGGCTCTTTTGCGTGAAAAATTTGATGGCCGAATAATCTCACGTCGCGGCGATGTCAATTGGCCGCCAAGATCATGTGATTTGACACCGTTGGGCTTCTTTCTTTAGGGTTGTTTGAAAGAAAAGCTGTACGTCAATAAGCCATCAACAATTCAAGAGCTAAAGGATGAGATAATTCAGCACATTAACGGCATAGAACCTCAATTATGTCTCAGCGTCATCGAAAATTTGAACCATCGGATAGAGGTGTGCCGCCAAGGCCGCGGCTACCATTTGGCCGATATTTTGTTTCATGCGTCATTGAGCCATATCAATATTATCATAATCATAATAAAGATAAATGACAATAATGTCCTAAAAAAATTTTATTTTATTCAAAATCAACACCGGCCCTTGAAACTTAACCACCCTTTATATCGTCGAAAATTTATCCTCAATAAATATAAGAGCTACTAAACATGGTTAGAGCACATAACGTATTTTTAGTATAATAAAAATATGATTTTTCTACTTATTATTTACCCTATCATATCGGGGTTTCATGTCCGAGTAGTCGAGAACGAACCAATGACTTTGGCACTACCTCCACAGCTGCATACGCACAAATGTACTTCCCCACTGGGTTAATTGTTAAATATTTCAACGGATTTCGAGTATATTTTGTAAAATCAAATTTACTTGGCTCTGGTCGTATATAGTTTTAGACCATGATGTCACACACGCACACCGCGTGCGTCATGTGGTATGAGCAACATCAATTAGATCTGCCAAGTCCCCAGTGCCATAAATTTAACACTACATACAAGCCAAACTACGGCAAGATGAAAAGAACGCACTGAGTGCAATTTAAAAAACAAATCACCACAAATATTAAGTGGAGAGGGAGCGCGAAGATTCACATTAAGCAGATGCACATAACTAAATCAACAGCTAATAATTTTTTGAATTGATGAGTACTCATACGCCATGTCGTACGAGCATTGAAAAAGTTTATGGGGTGAAAATTGGCAATTTGTTGTAAATTTTACGCGCAGTATTTTGAGAATATTTTTTATTATTTTTTTTATTATTATTATCTTCCTTTATTTCGTAGAGTTAAGAATACTAGAAATTCCTTTGAAAATCATTCAATGGCCATATAAAAAAATTCAAAGTAAGCCTATTAAAATCACAATTCCTTAGGCAAATTGATATTGCTGATATATTTAAATCTCTTTCAGTACATCTCGTTAGGCTCTCGATACTTTGTTGAATATATCACTTCTAAGAAATTTCATTTACTTTTTCAGGGAACAACTTCTCATACCTTTGCTAGCTTTGGCAGCGAACCTACCCTCGATTTTAACCGAGTTCAATAAAAGTTCTTTACTCTTTCTCGCTCAAATATGTAAAGAAGAAGCTACCTAGATAAGGTTAGGGTAAATGGCTATCCATGAGAGCGTCCCACTTGGACAAATATTTAAAATTCTTCTGTTGTGATGCCATACAGGGGAAAGGAGAAGGAAAGGAACCAGATAGGAGGAAAAAGGAAGAAGAGACTTTGAAATTAGAGGATGATGACCAAAAGTGTTTATATACGTTCGTGATGAATTTCACCAGATATGTCATATTTAACCCCGCAATATCCGCGGGTGTAGCGAAAAAGTAAGAGCCCAAGTGTCTAAATCTTTGCCCGACAAGAGCAAGGCAGCTGAGAAAAAGGTGCCGAGATGATTCCACCTCGTCCTATAGACCGCTTTTGTTGAAATATCTTGAAGCAATCCTAAGCCTCACTGCATGGCCGCATAACGGACAATGTCCAGAAAGGATACTTACCGAATTCTAGAGCTGCAGCTTTGTTAGTCTTAGAATTTCTCTCGAGCGCCCCCGATCTACCCGCGGCCAGAAGGATCTCGCGACTTTGCACATTTTCACATTAGCGCTCGCTGACTTGATGTGAGGCCCATCTCTCTAGGAGCACCTCACAAGTTCTCAGGGGAACCCCAATCCTCTCATTTTGCGATTAATTCATCTCCAAGGTCCCTTGTCTTGCCAGCTCATCAGCCCAGTAGTATACATCTATGCCAGCTGCACCGGGAACCCAAATGAGCCTAAAATCGAAGTATTCAGAAGCAATTGAAAGAGAAGAATAAACAACGAGCTAAAGGCCCTAATTTCTTGGCTATCGGCTAATCCTTTACGGTAAATACATAAGTGAGCAACCAATCCCCTGCTTCCTTAATTGCGGCTACCTCCGCTTGATAGGGAACTCCTCGCAGAATTCTCCCCCATGAAGAAGCTGCCTAAATAAGCAGGGAGATTTACTCCAATCCCCAGTGGAATAGAGGAAAAGGGCGAAGACAGTCTCATCGGCCGGAAAGGTCATGGCGACGATTTTTCGGGATTCGAACGGCGTCATCCTCATGGATGCCAAACCCGGACATTTACAGAGAAAAAGCTCAACAGTCTCTTTCTCTGAAAGGTCTCCACAGCTTCTGCAATGGCGGTTAAATGGTAACCCTAGCTTTTCCGCGTGTGTGCCGATCGTCCAGTGACCGGTTAACACAGCTATGAGTTTGGAAAATGCATGGCGAGGAGTCCAAAGGACTTTCTGATTCCTCCGATTCTTCATTTCTAAGTATTCTTCATTTCTAAGTATTCAGTGAAAATGGCTAAACTGGAAACTGTAGACCTACCTGCAACAAAACCGTGCTGATATGGTGATGTGATACTTTTAGATTTTAAAGTAGCAACTGTCATTTTCCTTTCAACGATAAAAAATACCAGAGGCTAACGAGTTATTGAAAATTAACTTGAATGGCAAAGCAAGAGAAGAATATGTTAGTCTCCAGATTCCATTTTGCACTCTCTGAATAGTCGCAAACAAAAAATAGACTACTCTATGGGGAGATGAAGATACATGTGTAACAGCTAGGCTACTATGGCCGCAAATAAACATGAAAAGAACAAAGGAATTGCTTAGTCTCTCAAGAGATGATATCTCGAAGATCGTGGCTTGTTTAACCGGTCACTGGCTATTTGGCAGGTATTCTTCGAGACTAGGAGTTTTCTCCCATGAATATTGCAGAAGTTGCAGAGATGAGGAAGAGGAAGAAATAGTTGAGTACTTCATTTGCTATTGTCCAGCCCTAGCTAAAATCAGAGCAAGTTGTCTAGGTAAATACTTTTTCAATTCTCTCACAGAACTGTCTGGCGTGGGGTTGGGATCAATTCCACGTTTCATAAGAGCCACAAAATGGTTCCTAGATGGAAGTTAAAGGGGGTTTCCGTGCAGCACAGTGGTATCACAACGGACCTGTAAGGTTTAAGTGAGTTGGTCGTGCAGACCGACTACCACCATAACCTAACCTAGTCTCCAGATGGTGCTGGTGTCGAAATATTTCTAACGATGCTATTTATGGTCGGATACGGCTCATATTCAAAATATATAGTGGCTAGGTGAAAGCAAATAGTTTCCAAAAAAATGTATGGATAGCGCTTGGATCAAGATATTTCGAAAAATAATATTTCTGGTCCATTATACTTACACTTGTACTCATACGATTAAGTCACTTTATTTTTTGTTTACAATTTTCATGCCAAATGTTTCTCGTTAATTTTGTCGGACAATTTTATAATCAGGACCTTTAGAAAATGTCTGGATATGCAGTTTTGTAGTCCATATAATATTGAAATTTAAAATTTGAATTGGTCGAGCTAAGGAGAACCAAGAGATTTGGTGGCTCCGAAAACACTCAGGCTAAAACGCTCATTGTGTTTAGAGCTCTGGAAAGAGGGTAGATAGTCAAGGGGGAAAGAAGAAAAGTAACAAAGAAAGAAATAAGAAAGAATATAGACAGACCATATAATACGAGGGGTGCCTTTCATATTTCAGGGTTTGGCAACCCTGGTGTTGCAATCTGGCAACTGACAGCTGTATCGCAAAGTTTGACATTTTTTGGCTTTTACGTACTCAGAACGTTTTGAAATACCAGCGCTATTTGTGTTGTTTACAGTAACTTAAAAGATTCATCTCGGTCCAAAAATGGAATTAAATCGTAAACATTTTCGTGCGATTATTTTTTACAACTTTCGACGTGGATTAACTCAGCAACATTGCATGGATGAACTTAATTCATTTTTTGGCGATGAAGCTCCATCAAGGACCAGTGTTTATCGATGGTATGGTGAATTCAATCGTGGCCATAGTTCACTCCAAGACGAATTTCGTGAAGGTCGTCCAAAATCAGTTGTTGTTCCGAAAACCATTGATGCTGTGCACGAACTGATATTGCAAGATCGTCATGTGACCTATCGTGAGATTGAGACAATCTTAGGCATTAGTGGGACCAGCATACATTAATATTGCGTAAACATTTGACTGTCAAAAAAATTTGTTCGCGTTGGATCCCACACTATTTGTCAATCGCTCAAAAAAAGGCTCGTGCCGACTGGTCGAAGGAAATGCTCAAAAAATACGATCGCGGGGCCTCGAAACACGTCTATGACATCGTGACAGGTGATGAATCATGGATTTACGCGTATGAGCCCAAAAGTAAACAGTAGTCGACTGTATGGGTGTTTGAAGATGAGTCAACTCCAACAAAAGTTGTTCGCGCACGAAGCACTTCCAAGCAAATGGTCGCCTGTTTTTTCGGAAAAACTGGACATGTCGCAACCCTACCACTAGAACAACGCAGAACAGTAAATTCTGAGTGGTACACAACCATTTGTTTGCCAGTTGTCTTCCAAGAAATTAGGAAAACCAATCGCCAAAGACGGATCACTCTTCACCAGGACAATGCGAGCTCTTACACATTGGCTCAAACAACTGCATTTTTGAGCACCCAAAACATCGAATTAATGGATCATCCGCCGTATAGTCCTGACTTGGCACCGAATGACTTCTTTTTATTCCCGTACGTAAAAAACAAACTGAGAGGTCAACGTTTTTCGACACCTGAAGAAGCGGTTGCGGCATTCAGAATGCATGTTTTGGAGGAACCTCATTCAGAGTGGCAAAAGTGCTTCGACAATTGGTTCAAACGCATGCAAAATTGTATAGATCTTCATCGGGAATATTTTGAAAAACAATAAAGTGATTTTCGATGATTAAAATTTGTTTTTGTTCTCTAATCCCGACATATAAAAGGCACCCCTCGTATTAGTATAAGAAGTTTAAGTTTGAATTAGCTCCAAAAAAAAGTCGACAAATTTTGATCAACTTTTCTAACATTTTTTTTTAATTAACTTCAAGATCGCATCAATTTTTAATATTTTTTTTTTAACATTCGATACAAAGCTTTTTCTTCCGTATAAAAATAATTTTTTTTTTTAATTCTCATTAAAAAGTTAGAAACGTTGATCAAAATTTGTGGAACTTTTATAAATCCTGTACAAAGCTCGAATTTTTACAAAAAAAATGTAACATAAAAACTATTGCGAGCATTGTAAAACGACAAGGTGTCTTAATTATGTGACCACAAGTGTATGTCCATACAGAAATCCTTTATTAATGCATTTTGCTTGCCCAAACATCGTCGATCCCAGCAAGGAAAATACATTTCGACAGCGTTGAAAATGGCGAAAACAGCAAACTTTCGTGTTTCTTCGATAGGTTGACAAGAGTGTGAAGGCAAATAATAATAAAAACTACCGAATTTCTGTGTCATAGCTGGCTACATAGCCGCCGAGTGCCTGCCTTTCACTTACACAAAAGGCCGTTGTTTGCGAATCGCCAATCAGCAATGGATTTTCGCTCGACGCAATAGTGAAATGTACTTTTCCAAACTAAAAATAGTTTAGCAACTTCTTCGCTGGCTGCGGTTAATAAGCGACAAAAACAATCACAACAGCGACTGCGACAGCTACGGCGGCAGCCATTACCCAGAACCAGTGCAATAGCATTATTCATATTTATACTAAGTTAAAGCGATATGAGCTGGCTGAAAGGCCGAGTGGAAATTGCTTGTCGCGAAAGTCAGCGATAGGGGTGAGAGGGGGGTGTGAGAGAAGAAAGTCATGTGAAATTTTAAAAGTCTAATGTTGTGCGAAACTAATTTGATGAATGTTGGCAGAATACATGCACATGCATATACAGGGTGGCTCAAAAAAATGATCAAAAATACAATAATTTTGTATGCCTGTCATTATTTGTCAATATTTATAGAACATAATTGAATTCAATCGGAAGTGCACAGGTTCGAATTTCCATGCATGAAACACCAAATGTTGTAAAAAGTTTTTCCTAATAGCCGTCGACCCTCAGCAGGCTATGGCAAACCTCCGAATGGATTTCTGTCGTGGAACAGCTTCTCATAAAAACACACCTGTCGCTCGCAGGTGCCGTAAAACTGTAGGTCATTCCATTTGGGGAACAACATCAAGACGCACACCACAAATATGAGGAGAAGCTTGGTCAAACACCCAAAAAATGGTGTAAGGGAATTCATGTGGCCACTTCGGCTGATTTTGCAGTAGGCCAAAGCAGATCAGTTTCGATCTGCTCGTTCTTTACGAGCTGCATAACATTCTGCGCTGCGCCATGAAGCTGAATACAAAGACCATCCAAGCCCATACTCAATTTAAGTCCACAAAAAGGCTCAGATGGTTGTGGCTCTGTAGCGCACACCGTTGACTGAAATGTAGTTTCGACATTCCGAAATACTCGTCAAATTATCACTCTGGTCTCTAGATATGAAATGGAAATGCATTTGACGAATAGGGATTACTTTTCAAACAAATTCGAGGTCTACCCCCAGCTACTCTAAGGTCCAAACTGTGCACTGTCTTCAACAACTTACTAATTGGGACCTCAGAAATCAGTAAACGGATATTAGATAAGGCAGGAGCGCGTAAAGTTTATTTGTTGAGATGGATGTAGAGAAGCTGCTCAGCTTCTAAATTTCATATTCTCTGCAAAGGACCCCAAATTCACATCCGTATGGAATGAACCACGACGAAGGCCATTAGCATCGACTCAGCAATATCTTGCGCAAACTTGCGTACATCAAGCGCGTGTGGTTCATTTTAAGCTAAGGCTTCTTTTCAAAAAGTTTTTCACAGCGCCCCCTTTGAAAATAAGTTTACAATATTTTTATGAATCGATACATTTCGTTCCGCGCAGTGCAGAGATGAACTTAAACAGGAACTTCCAGAACTGCCATCCTTAGCGACAGACAGTCAGCACTCAAGACTTTGTCATACTCTGAGGTTAAGTATATACGGAATATGGTCCACTGACTCTTGACGTTTCTGCGACCAGCCCTTGGAGACTCCGATACACCTTCTCCTTCAATGCAGCGCTATAACGCGGATAAGGCTGAGACAACTCGGCCATTTGTAGCCGGAAGAAAGGCACAGGCGCTCAGCCCAACCCAGCTCTATCTTAAGTTTAAGGAGGGAACTGGGTCTAGCTGAGGTACTGTGATGAATAGAGGGTAAAACAGAACATGAGGTCGAACTGCAAACCTCCAATAAATCAAAATTTAAAAATCTATGACACTGACTGAAAGTCACCTATAATTAAAATAGAGCGCAGTACTTGGACCACCCTGTTTTTACAGACACTCCTTACATAAATACCTGTGGTGCCTAGCAAAATTAGCTAAATTATAAACTCCTTATGGGAAAATGGTTCGAAAATCTTTGAAAACTAGAACAAGTTACGTAACCATCTCAAATTTTGCTAAATTTCTGACTAATCTGTCAAGTCGGTTTGTTGTGGTAGTCGTTTCAAATAGATGCCAAATTCGTGAAAAAGTAAAAAGTGAACCTCGAGTGCTCATTGCCATTTTTACGTAGAAGAAAGTATGTAAAGATGAACCAAACTAAAGTCTGAAAAGTGAGAACTCTACACCATCAATCGGAAGCATCTACAACTGGTTTACTCAATTTCGGTGTGGTGAGACTAGCACCCCTGGTCGCTCCAAAAGCTGTCGAGAACATCCAGATGGCGAGTATGATAATGGCCGATCGATGAGTATGGCTGGAGAAAAAATTGGAAAACTAATTTCATTAATATCATCGACGTATTTTACGGCATTCACGGCTGAACTCAACAACATGACTAATCCAGTTTTTGACAGTTTGATGCACTGATGCATCCCCACAACATCGCATGTGGCGAATGTTTAATAGCATTGAGAGCTTTGCCAAAGCTGTATCGCTTGTCGCCCTACCGTCTCGTTCACAATGTGGGGAGCCAAACAAATTAAATTTGGTTTTGACTAATCCTAAATTGCAATCATCGGCTGTCCAATTGGTGTGCTGTTGATACCTCGGTAATCTGTAAAACCTAATCTTTTTATGAGTATCGTTTGAAAGTTTTTTCCACGATTTGTGAGGCCTTTCCTCACAATTGACAACAATCCTTGTCGTTTGAGAACTGCAAAGAAGTGTTTTGACGATATTTAATCGCAATCTGATTGAATCTTTGAGTCGCTTTGCAAACGCGGATGAAGCACTGACTCATAACAACACACTAAGGGTCAAGAAACATGAGGAACAATAGACTCCTCGTGATGTTAGCTCTTCAGCATATTATCAGAGCTGTTTCGATGGATTCGACGCCGGCTTTAGGTAAAAAAGGACATCATTTCATGCAAGAAAAAGTTCTCTTCTACCAGAATAACGCATGGTGCAGTCGACGTAAGCAAACGCATGGGTGGAATTGCATAAATAGGTTAATGATTGTTAGAAGAAAGAAATTTTGATCGTATAAAATATCATCAAAGAAACGAAGGCTCCTTTTGAGTCAGTTAAGAAATTGGAAAACATTGATAAAGGTTTCAAGTTAAAATATTCAGGAGCTTGTAGATCCACTCTCATAGTCATATTATATTTATAAGTGTAATTGGCGCGTACAACCTTTTTGGGGGTTTGGCCGAGCTCCTGCTGCTATTTGAGGCTTGCGTCTTGATGTTGTTCCATAAATGGAGGGGCCTACAGTTTCAAGCCGACTCCGAATGGCAGATATTTTTTATGTGGAACTTTTCCGTGGCAAAAATACACTCGGAGGTTTGCCATTGCCTGCCGAGGGGCGACCGCTATTAGAAAAATGTTTTTCTTAATTTTGATCTTTCACAGAGATTCGAACCTACGAACCCTTTCACCTTCATATTAAGTGAAGTAAAATGTTCTGAGTTTCTTATGCTAAATACCGATCATTAGTGTTTGAGAGAAGGATTCTGCGATGTTTAGAGCTTTGCATGTTGGCGACGGCGAGTATTGCAGACGATGGAAAAGTGAGTTGTATGAGCTTTACGAGGCCATAGACATAGCGCAGTGAATAAATATCCCGCGCCTTCGTCGGCTGGGTCATATCGTCCGAATGGATACACACTATCCTTCTCTGAAAGTATGAGGTACCAGCTGGTGGTAGAAGAGGAAGATCTGCTCTATGTTGGAAAGATCAGGTGGAAAATTTCTTGGCCTCACTGGTGTGTCCAACTGGCGTCGGTTAGCATGAGAAAGAAGTGGCCGGCGCGGTTTGTTAAATTCGGTCAAAATCGCGTAAGTCAATTAAGAAGAAGATATCTTTACTGATACTGTATGGTGATTTAAAGATGACAAATGAGTTCTTTAAAAGCTTTGCTCTCGGTGAGTGGAGTTACCGCGTTTAGAAAAAAAAGTGAAAAAAATAGGAGATTCGAAATTTTTCATTCTTCAGCACCAGGATACAAAGTTGAAGCAGGCAGGCCCACAAGGAGTGTGTACCTCCAGGAAGCACTGTAAGCGCCGCATTTTACAAAGAAGTGCTCCTTCGGCTAAAAAACCGCGTCGCCCGGGTTCGGCCCGACCTCGTCAACAATTGGACCCTTCATCACGACAATGCGCCGGCGCATACCGCGTTCCTCTGCACCTCTGCATTGGCCAAGATGGGGGTTCTGGTGCTTCCCCACCCTCCCTACAGCCCAGACCTGTCCCCTCCGGACTTCTTCTTGTTCCCGCGCCTGAAAAGAAAGCTGAAGGGGAGGCGTTTTGACTCCATCGAGGCGATCCAAAAAACTGTGACGGCCGAATTGAACGCGATTCCGGCGGATGAGTTTAAAAAATGTTTCCTGCAGTGGAAGGACCGCTACCAGCGGTGTATTGACGCTCAAGGGTCCTATTTTGAAGAATATTAGTTGTATAAGCCAAAAGGTTTAATAAAACTGCTTAAAAAAATAAGGCTCATTACTTTTCAACCAAACCCTGTATTCCCGTAGAGCAATCGTCGAAAATGATTAAAAAATTTTGGAAATTATCGAATCGGCATTCGAGCAGAAATAGAAAATCAATCTGAAAACTTTTTGGAACCATTAGCAGAAATGTAACTATGATAATTTCATCGTCGAAATAAAACGAAAACACACCCTTTGAGGAGGAGCCTCCTATTTGTGACTTGCGTCTTGATGTTTTTCCACAATTGGATGAATCTACAGTTTTAAGCCGACTCCGAACGGTACTGGTTTTTTATGACGAGGTTTGGCATTGCCTGCCTATTATAAAAAACTTTTTCTATATTTTTGAATATGCATATATGCAAAAAAATTGGAATCAATATTTAGTTAGATACGTTACAAAAATTGCAAAATAAAGAAATGAGACGAATATTAGAAGGTAGCATCTACACACCTGTCAAAATAATGCATGAAATGCTGAAATGGTTAAATATAACACAAAGACTGCAATGTAATGCCTTAAGGGGACCCGGTGGTCTAGAAATTTCAAAAAATCGGTTTTTTGTTTTTACGATATTTCGAAAGTATAGTATTTTAAGAATATACTGTGAAATGTTCATGCCGAAATTCCCAATATTATAGCTTCTACATCCCATTAACAGGGTAGAGAGCGGTCCGCACGCTCCTGCACCTCAAACTTTAAACTCATTTATCTCGAAACGACTTTTTCGGCCTGAATCACCTTTCAACCGAATCACCTGAAACTTTAATATTTTGTTCACAACATCAATGGCTATCGCCCGTATTAGAATCATATTATTATTTGAATTATTTCGTACTTCATTGAATAAAAAACTGAAAAAAATCGATTTTTAGAGTGTCAAATTTTATTTTATTCTATGTAGTAGCGGCACATAGCTACAGGCATACTGATTAATAATTTTTTTGGTTTTTGTATTGCAGATAAATAGATGAGCCAAAATGGACAGCACCGTTCAGGTCCAGGATATTCTCCATTGGATTTCACGGCTGGCATTGTTATCGGTGTTAATCCTTTTTTTTCGGAGGAGGTTAAAATCGAAAATGTCAGAAACGTCATCAAAGGTGCCGTCACCAGTAATATGTGGGGCATGCTCCCACTAACCCTATAACATTCCTCCCCTCTCGGCTGATTCCACCCTGGGACTGCTAAAAGCATTTCATCAAGGTGGAGACGAGCTTATGCCTTTTAGACCATAAGTAATTGCGTATCGGGATTATAAGCTATCAATAGCATCCATTGGTTTGTGACCAATGGAGCATCGATACATTGCAATATCGTTACTCGATATCGACTTGTCGTCTGTTTGGGTTCGTCTTGAGGTTTTACCTCACGCGTTCAATGCTTGGCTTCTTGGAAAGTGCGTGGCCCATCGATGCAAACAAATGATAATTGGAAGGCGCCAAGTCTGGTGAGTAAGCCGCATGCACCAGCGATTCCCAATCGTACGTCTCCACCAATTCCCGGGTCGCTCTTGTTCGATGTGGCGGTGCATTGTCACATTATCAGTTCATGCGCCATCCATCTTTCGACCTTTCAAATAATGCCCATGTCTTTCAAAGGGTTGGAAATGGTTTTTTGGGTCACTCACAACTGCTAAAATCACCACTTCGGAATTTTTCAAACCACCTGAAGCACTGTGCTCTATTTAGAGCATGTCCACTATAAGCTTCTATAAGCATTTGATGAGCTTGAGAAGCGTTTTTCTTCAATTGATAACAGAAAATCAACGATGTCCGCAAATCGTAGTTTGGAGGAACGAAATTCGACATTTTTAAGAGCGACAAAAATGCATTGTTGTATGAAACGGAACAAACAATGAACTGAATATTGTTGACAGATGACAGACGAAAAAAACAAGACATTTGAGAAGGTTTAAAAATACTCCTAGCCACATCTATGGACTAATAGCTGAAAGTCTCATTTCATAGCTATATACCTGGTATATCGGTCGCATTCGCTTTGCGCTCCCATTCTAAGTTTCATAGTTCCGGCATTAATGCTGGTTCCTAGATAAACGGAGTCTCGTACAACCTCGAAATAATAACTGTCAACAGTGACGATGCGCGAGTACACCGGCGGTGTGTTTGATGACAGGACGTACTTCGTTTTGTCCCCGTTCACCACCAGTGAAAATAAAAAAGTGTATTAAAAACCCGCATTTTTTATTAGTTTTTCTTTAATGTATGGCAAGAGAGTTTCTCAAACAGTAATGACGCAATTTTTGTGAGTTAAATTGTTGCAAAATTGTGAATATATAATAAATAAATAACGGGACTAGTCCCGAGATTCCGGAATTGTAATTACGAGATCCCGAAAATTACGGGAACGTAGAAATCAACAAAATGTACCATATACATCCGTAGTTCTTGTGTGCCTACAAATAGCAGATAGTTTTCACGGAAAGCCGTTTCATCACAGAAATGCACTGAGACGTTTTGGTATTTCTTGTCGCGGGCAGAAAATTCTTTCCTCTCACTTGAACTTGCATGCCGACATTTTGCTTTGAGCCCATGACCAACTTAATGCTGCAGGTAGGCACCCACTACCCACCACCCACCGCATCAGCAATGTCGCCCGGCGTAAAGAGACTGAAAGTAATCCATTAAGGGGGAAATCCATGTAAAATTTTCAAAAAATCGATTTTTTTCGATATTTTGAAAGTATGGTATCTTAAGAATATACTGTGAAATTTTCATGCGGAAATTCGTAATGTGATAGCTTCTATAGCCCATTAACTATGTAGAGAGCAGCCGAGCCAAAAAGTTATCGATCTATTTGTTTGAAGTTTGGTGTGGCCTTTCTGTACATTACTATCGGAAGGATAAACCTAAAATTTCAGATATTTCGCGTTGATAAATTACTTTTTAGGGCTCAAAAATGTCAATAAAATAGCCCCAAACTCTGACTTTTTTTCAAAGGCTTATTTTATAATTAATTTTTTACTTGTTTTTTTAATTATTATTTCCGTTAATATGTTATAAAAAAAACCGATTTCATTTTTTTGTTTCAGATCGATAGATTAATAGTAATAAATAGAGCAGTTTGGGACCTTGGGCCGTAGGCAGCCGACAAGAAATGATCCCGAGCCGCCATTTTGGGGGAAAAAAAATGAAAAAAAAAAATTTTTTGTACTCTCGAAAGGTTAAATAAAGTTGTGTTAAAGCTTCAAAATAATATAATTATTTTATCACCTTTAAAAATATGTTTAAAAAATTACCGATTTTGAGACTTTTACATGGACTTCCCCCCTTAATTTTGCATTGACTTTGCTCAAGCGATCTTTGCTTGCATAACAAATAGCCACAGATGTACTTTAAAGTGTGTGTGTGCTTGAAGGTGTGTGTTTTTGTTTGTTTTTGTTGTTGTTTTGTTACCTGTTGTGTTTGTCGTAATGTCGGTTGATGCTGCAAAAATACTTTGATCGGCTACTCCACCGATCGTCGGTTTATCTGCGGCATCCATTTGTGATCACGGCGAAGATGATTTGGATTGATGCGTCCTGGTCGAGGATGCCAGGATTGAGCTGAAACACTGCAACTTCTATAACTTAATACACTTTAATTCGATAGATTACTTTTGGAAAGACACTTTTTGCTATTTTCTCCACACAATTTTTTTTTTATTTAAAATACTTATTTTCGTTTATAGATGCAAGCACAGCAAGTAAACTGACTGGGGTAATGAGACATAGAACTATTACAAAAGCACAAAATTAGAGCTAAAATATATACTTAAAGCAAAAACAACTTTTATTTTAACAACTTATTGCAATTATATTAATATTTTAAATATTATATTATATTTTGCTTTTATTTGATTTTTAATTTTTTTTTTTTGTATTTTTTGTTTTTTTGTATTTTTTTATTTTTTGTATTTTTTTTTTTTGTAATTTTTATTTTTTTTATTTTTTTTTGTAGCGAACACAACACAATCTCGTGTACAAGAAAAATTATTAGGCACAGCTACAACCAACCAAAATATGCACAATATTTATATTTAGCATGCCAGTGTATAACGGAACTCATACACATGTAGGTATAGGTGCTTGAGCGCCGCACACTGCTACACACACACACACGCACACTTGAACTACAGTGCTTCGCCCATGGCTGTACTCGCACCCAGCCCGTCGCCTCAGCGCACTTTTACACAGACAGCGTTTAATTTTTTTTCTTCTTTTTGCGCTGCTTTCACGATATTTTTAACATTTTGAGCTTTTTAATATTATTGCTTTCTATAAATTATTTTCAAATTTTCCATTATATTTTGCAAAAATTTTCGAGATTTCGCGAAACGCGCATTGAATTGTGTAGGATTTTTTTTCGAATTTCACTGAACTTCCATTCCACTTTTAGAGACTTTGGCCTAGGCTGCTCGATACTTGGCTTCATCCTAGCCCAGGCACCACTCGCATTACCACGCCACGACACATTTAACACATTACTCACGTACTAGGCACACATTTACGCACGAACGAGTACAAGAAGCGCTGCGTGACTTCCTCGCTATCTGGCTAAGTGTAAAGGACTGCTAACGGTTAATTATAGGTAACGGGTTTTCTATGAAAGAATTCTGGAGTACTACAATTCCTGCAAAAAAGCGTTATATGTACGAGTATAGTCTTTACTTTTTATATAAGTGTGTATGTATATGTATGTGTACGCAACGACGGCACGCCTGCAACTGATCGACTTCTGCAGCGACGTGTTTGTTCACCTCGCATGCTAAGGGTATTTCTGTAGTATTTGTATGTAGGTGCGCATGTAGTATAGTAGGTAAGCACAAAATCACACGGTTAGACGCAATACTCCGAATCCAGCGACGGCACCTCCTGGATCTCCGATAGTTTTCCTCAGACTGAGTGAACGGCCAAACCGGCCGGCCGCCGGAGCAATGCATGATGGCTCGTCGCCATCGCTGGCACACATACCCGCTTATGTATGTGTGTGTATCTATGTATGCCGTTTCAGTCGTCTACTCAGCTATTTTCGGTCGAGATGCGAACGGCGCGATCCGCACTGTGGAGACTAAGACGGCGGACGTTTTTCATGTGCAGGTCGCGCACCGCGAATGCGGAACTCTTCTGCACCCGTGTTCATGTATGTTTGTTTGTTTCTTGGTTTGTAGGAATGCAGTAGGCTCGTTAGTTGTCTGATCGGTTCACATGCAGGGCAACAGACAGCGCTAGATAGGTTGCAGGAGCGACGCACAGTGGTGCATGGGTGGCGAAATTCGGTGGTCATGATGAGGTGTAGAAAAACCTTTTCCTAATCGATTTTGTTGGCGTCACCCTTTTTGGGTGTTTGGCCGAGCTCCTCCTCCTATTTGTGTTGTTCCACAAATGGAGGGACCTACAGTTTCAACCCGACTCCAAATAGCAGATATTTTTATGAGGAGCTTTTTCATGGCAGAAATACACTTGGAGGTTTGCCATTGCCTGCCGAGGGGGGACCACTATTAGAAAAATGTTTTCTTCATTTTGGTATTTATCGAGATTCAAACTACGTTCCCTCTGAATTCCCAATGGTAGTCGCACACCAACGCATTCGGCTACGGCGGCCGCCCTACATACCAATGGGTATATCAAGTAAGAATATAACAAAGCGCAACGCAAGCCATGTGGGATCGCTACCGGTAGCTGAAAAAGGAAGAGAGGCGTATTATCCGAAGGAAGAAACGAGAGGCCGAAATACGTGAGTATGAGGAGCTTGAGATCAATATGTCAATAGGAAAAACAACCGAAAATTCGGCGTTTGCAGAAGGTTTCAAGACCGGGCCGTTTTACTGTACAAACAAAGTCGGCGATCTGGCGATCTGACATCCAGATCTTCCTTAAATTATGGAGGGAATCCTTCCCGAGTTTTTTAAACAGTGACAGCGGCGTATAGCACAGAGAATGTGAAGATCCCGATACCCAAATCGTTTCGACGGGACTGTCCTTCCGCTACCCGATCATCATGAGGTGAGAATAGCGATTGCGGAGGTAAAGAATAACAAAGTCGCGGGAGCCGATTGACTGCGAGCTGAGCTATTCAAACACGGCGGCAAGGAGCTGGTAAGTTGCATGCATCAGCTTCAATGCAAAATATGGTCGGATGAAAGCATGCCTGCCGATTGGAATTTAAGTGTGCTCTGCCCAATCCACAAGAAGGGTGATACTGCATTTTGTACCAATAAACGCGGGATTAGTTTTCTAAATATTGCCTATAAGGTTCCAGCGAGCGTATTGTGTGAAAGGCTGAAGCCCACCGTCACCCAACTGATTGGACCTTATCAGTGTGGCTTTAGACCTGGAAAGTCTACCATCGACCAAATATTCACAATGCGCCAAGTGTTGGAAAAGACCCATGAAAGGAGAATCGACACACACCATCTTTTCGTCGACCTCAAAGTTGCATTCGACAGTAGGAAAAGGAGTTTCGCGGTGTCTAAATTTGGTATCCCCACAAAATTAATATGGCTACGCAAAATTACGCTGCTCAATACCAGCAGCGCCACCAGAATTGGGAGGATCTCTCTGACCCGTTTGATACCAAACGAGGTCTTAATCGCTCAGGCACAATTTTTTATAAGAGGTCTTAACAACCGCGCTGTTAGTTCTGCCTTTTCCAAACTGAATAAAGAAGCAAAATGAATGGGTCTGGTGGTGAATGAGGACAAAACGAAGTACCTCCTGTCATCAAACAAACAGTCGACGCACTCGCGCATCGGCACCCATGTCACTTTGACGGCTATGATTTCGTGTTGTTCGTATTTGTTGAGGGGTCCCCTGGAGTGTTTGAAAGAAAGATGCTGCGCAAGATTTTTGGACCTTTGCACGTTGGTGACGACGAGTACCGTAGGCGATCGTGGAACGATGAGCTGTATGAGCTTTACGACGCCATAGACAAGATCCATCGCCTAAGTTGTATGGGTCATGTCGGCCGAATGGACATAAACGGTCCGGCTCTGAAAGTAGTCAATGCGGTACCTGCTGGTGGTAGCAGAGGTTGTTAAACTCGGTCAAGCCCGCTTAAGCGTTTATCGCGACAATCAATAAGAAGAAAAGGAATTAATTCCACTACACTTCATTTTAAACCAAACTACAAATTTAATGTGACCTTTAACTAACCTGAAAATAAATATATCGGTTGCGGCGATTAACAAATTTTGCATGATGAATTGACCTGTAATTTTGCCATAAGCCCACAGATATTTATGCGCACACTTATTGCATTTTGATTTGAAACTATGTTCATATATTTAGATTTTAAATTTTTTATCCACTGTGCGCGCCGGGTCTAAAAATCGAAACGGTGGTCTGCTGTATGAATTTTTAAGAAATTCTGTTTGCGCCTACGTTTTTCAAATCGTTTTTAATAGCAGCTGTTGCCTCATTATTGCCGTAATTATAGAAATTCCAAACGCTGCAACAGCATTCGCATCCTAAAATTATAGAAAAGCAATCAAGAGAGAAAGAGATTGAGAGATTGCGAGAGAGCCATAAAGGCACAAGAGAGCTCACATTCAGCATGAGCGCCACAAATTATTATATTTAGGGTTCATATGGTCGACCGTGCATATATTTATGTATATAATAGACTTTTTGTAATGATATAGTAGTTTGTATTTTTTATTTATTTTATGTGCCAAGGAGTCAATAAATTTCTCTGTCAAGTGAGTTCAAAAACCGCGAAAATCCGAAAATTTGTTTTTTTATTAATTTATTATTGGGCAATTTGTTTTGAAACACTGTTCCTAAGTAAATTAGAATTTATAAAACTAAATATGTTTGCGATATTTTCATTTTAATGAGGGAAATGAAATGGCTGATGACCTTGCAAAACAAGGAGCAAATATGCAACTTCCTGGTCCTGCGCCTTTCTGTGGACTCACAAAAGGCCACATTAATGAATTCCTTAGGAAATGGGAAGAAAGAAAACTTGCCGCACACTGCCTAAACTGTGCCGGTCAGCGTCAAGCCAAACTATTCCTAAGTCCCAACAAAGGAATATCTGACAAACTTCTCTCACTAAACAGAGTAGATCTGCGTCTTTTAACAGGATATCTTACAGGTCACTGCAGCCTGAGGTATCATCTAAATAATATTGGTCTATCTGAGACCAATGTCTGCCGCTTTTGCGAAATGGACATAGAAAACTCAGAACATGTGCTTTGTGAATGTCCTGCGTTGGGCAGACAGAGACTTCATCACCTTGGTGGTATCGTAGTATCTCCATGCAATCTTTGGAACAACAAACCCAAAACTGTGCTAAAATTTTTAAAAAGCCTAAAACTCTAGGGTTACAAAATAGGCCTTTCACAATAGATCAGCTCTGGTAGCAGTGCGTAATGGCCTTCTAATAATAATAATAATTTTCATTTTAAATGTACCTCTATAAAAATGGTCTTTCAAAAGACACGCCTAGATGTTGTTTTAAAATAAAACATGTGAAAATTTGAATTCTGTCAGGTTTCACTATTTTTATTCAAAATACAGGTATTAACATTTATACGAGTATGTGAAAAGTACATCCTTTAAATGTCCACCATTAGCCGGTCTGCAGGTAAAATCCACCAAAGAGTCAATTTATGAGTGCCTAATCGTTAAGAACGTCGAGATATCGGTATTGATGATTGTTCAGAAACACTTCGCGCTACGGCAGCAATATTCTCAACAGAACGTCCAGTTTTTGGCTTACCAGTTCTTTTTCTATCCTCGGCAGCACCAGTTTCTTCAACTTTTTTTAGCAACCTTTCAATTTTCGACTTATTTGGACGATTCTTCTTCTTCTGAATTGGGGCGATAACCGCTTAAGCGATTTTCACCGACTTTCACAAAGCGCGCCTGTCTTCTTTCTTTCTCGTGCTAACCGGCGCTAGTTGGAAACACCAAGTGAAGCCAAGTCCTTCTCCACCTGAACCCTTTCAACGCAGAGGAGGCCTTCCTCTTCCTCTGCTACCCCCAGCTGGTACCGCAGCGAATACTTTCAGAGCCGGAGCGTTTGTGTCCATTCGGTCGACATGACCCAGCCAACGTAGCCGCTGGATCTTTATTCGTCGTCGTAAAGCTCATACAGCTCATCGTTCCATCGCCTGCGATACTCGACGTCATCAACGTGCAAAGGTCCAAAAATCTTGCGCAGAATCTTTCTCTCAAAAACTCCAAGGGACGATTCATCGGATGTTATCATCTTCCGAGCTTCTGCGCCATTCCAAAGGACAGGCATGATGAGAGCCTTGTAGAGTGTTAGTTTTGTTCGTCGAGAGAGGACTTAACTACTCAATTGTCTACTTGGTCCAAAGTAGCACTTGTTGGCAAGAGATACTCTCCGTTGGATTTCAAGGCTGACATTGTTGTCGGTGTTAATGCTGCTTCGTAAATAAACGAAGTCTTTCACAACCTCGAAATCCTAAATGTCAACAGTGAGGAGGGTGCCGAAGCACGGGTACGCCAACTGTTTGTTTTATGATAAGAGGTACTTCGTTTTGTCCTCGTTCCCCACCAGACCCATTCGCTTTGCTTCTTTATTCAGTTTGGAAAAGGCAGAACTAACAGCGCGGTTGTTAAGCCCTCTTAAAAAATTGTGCCTGAGATATTAAAATTTGCGACTCGCACAGTCCTTTCCAACATCAGGCTAAAGAAGTAACACGGCAGCGAGTCACCCTGTCTGAAACCTTGTTTGGTATAAAACGGCTCGGAGAGGTCCTTCCCAATTCAGACGTCTCTGCTGGTATTGAGCAGCATCATTTTTCGTAGCCGTATTAGTTTTGTGGGGATATCAATTTCAGACATAGCGGCATATAGGTTACTCCTTTTCGTACTTTAAAATCGAAAAATATGGTGTGTGTCGATTCTCTTTTCATGGATCTCTTCTTAGATTTGGCATATTTTGTGACTATCTGACCGGTGTTTGATTTTTCAGGTCTAAAACCACACTTATAAGGTACAATCAATTGGTTGATATTGGGCTTCAGCCTTTCACACAATACGCTCGATAGAACCTTATAGGTGATATTTAGAAGATCAATCACGCGGTAATTGGCACAGATTGCAGGATCGCGCTTCTTATGGATTGGGCAGAGCACAATTAAATTCCAATCGGCAGGCATGCTTCCATCCGACCATATTTTGCATAGGAGCTGATGCATGCAACTTACCAGCTCCTCGCCGTCATGTTTGAATAGCCCAGCCGGCAGTCCGTCGTTTGCGTTATTCTTTAGTCGCGTTATCGCCATTCTGACCTCGTCATGATCGGGTAGCGGAACGCCTTGTTCTACCGTGTAAAATTGTAAAGGGTGATCAGATTGGAGGTTCTTCTTCCAATAGGGGTTTTTTACAGCCCGTGAAGCAATGGATTTACTGCGTCGTCATTTCGGGGAGCATGCAATTTGTCTCTCGTCTCGGACCAGTGGATAGGCGACCAAGATCGTGTTTTGTCACACCTTTGGGCTTTTATCTGTGGGGGTATGTAAAGTCTAAATGATTTGAGGTTATTTACGAGATACCGACGGAAGTCCTCCAACGAGTCATACAAAATTGGTGCTTAGGAATGGGCGAATTGCAGTGCAGTTGTGGCCAACATTTGAAAGGGATTACCTTCTCTTTTTATACTGTTATTAATATTTATTTAATCTATTAATTAATCTTAATACTAACAATAAGGTTTTGGCTCTTAACTTCAATTATAGTGCCTACAGCTTCTTGAAGAAGGTTAAGGTTGTTATGGGTCACAGGGTTGGAAGGTCAGTCTTCTGAGGCCTGACGAATTGACGGTGTGCAACAGCGTCCGAGCCAATGGATTTGTGTGGTGTCTCATCCTTTGAAAGCAGTTTTGTTGGATTACTGCTATTTCTGCTGCCACTAATGGAACATTTAGGTCTCGATGGATATTTTCATTCGTTATGTACCACGGCGCTCCAGTAAATATTATTAATATTTTAGATTGCCCTCGTTGGACAATTGCAATATTGCAGGCACTTACATTACCCCACCCGATTTGTAAGATAAGATTCTAATATTTTGTGTGAGCTTTGAGCAAGTGTGCGTTGAATTTTGTAGACAAGTCCCCCGTGCCATACTCTGTCGAACGCTTGAGCTACATCAAGAAATATGGCTGAACAATACTCCCGTCGTTCCAAAGCATTTCTTATTTCGGAGCTGATGCTATTGACTTTCTCAATTGTGACGTGTTTCTCACGAAAACCGAACTGATGAGCTGAAACAATGTTGTTTTGCTCCAAATAAGGCACCAGTTTTTGTTTTAGCAACTTTTCAAATAGTTTGGAGAGAGATGGCAGCAGACTTATATGTAGGTCTGTATAAAGCTGCATTAGCTTTATTTTTTCCTTGCTTCGCCTGGTCGGAGTTGCAGGCAATTCAAACCTATTAGTTGGTGGGTTGGTTTGAAACACCATCCTCAAATGCGCAGCACATTGGCTATTTCTGCGTCTGCCCAAGCCCAGGCGCCTTGATCGTCACGTATTGGTACATCAGATTCAGCTGGTGACCCCAATTTTTGTGCCTTCCATAAGGACAGATTAGCTCCCGTTGGCGATAGGTTTTGTATTAAACGTCTGTTATTATACTCTTTTTCGAGTTTAAGCGCTTTTCTTAAAGCTTTTTCTGCGTTTTTGGAGCGCACCTTAGATGCAGGGGGTCTATACTCTTATCCAATCAATTTGAATATTCGTTTTTTTATTTTGATTTAAAATTCGATGCCTCTAAATTGCGCACCCTTCACATCTGTCTACTTGAAAAATGTCAAAGATGACATAAAACAAAGATGCCGTCTAGAAATCATTTCCCACTGGCATCGAGGCGCCACTTTGGCAAACTCTTTACATGCAGAAAAAGTTGAATGAAATATCTCCGAAGCAATTACTGCGTTTCCGCGAAGATAACTTTTTTGATTTTGCTTTAAACAGGGTTAATTTTCTGAGGCGGATTTCTTTGGTCGGTAAAAACTCGGCGTCTATCTGGTACGTAGAGCCTATTGACATGGAAATATTACTCACTCCTCATGGACACTACAATTTTTTTTTCATCGAAGATCAATTATTTCGTTTATATTTTTCTAATAATCAGACGATTTGTTTTGAAATGTGTATTTATTTTGTTCAGTATTTATTTGATTCTTAAAAAATATGCCTATGTAAATATCACTGTATTTACCATAGTAAAACAACAAATTAAAAATACAGTCATAGTTTTATATTTAAAGCTTAAAGTCAAGGTAAAATTATTTTTCGTCGTGTGGATGATCGATAACTGAAATAATTAGAAATTAAAATTATTATTGCAGCGTATGTATGTATGTTTATAGAGTTAATAGCAAACATAAAAAAAATGAGTGACTTCCAAGTGTGATGAATGAAATATTAAAGGTGGCATTTTTCATATTTCAAGTATTAAACATTTCCTTTCTATCAAAACTTCAAATTTTCAGATCCCAAAAAATGCAAAAATTTATCGGATATTCTTGTAAAAAACAAACAAATTAAGTTATATTGAACGCTTTTGGAAGTATGAAGTTAAAACTGTTCAAACCATTTGTTGAGCACTTTGCTCATTACTCAAAACCTCAATGCCAACCGCATAAGTGCGCATAAAGTGATGAGCAATCAACATCACTTAGGTAATAAATTACTGCACTATTTTTTAGTTGATGGCGCTTTAAGGTATATGAATTTAGTTTTTTTATTTGCTTTTTTTTTTGTCAAATTTTTTTTGGTTTCAACACTGGTGTGGTGTGGGGATTGAGCCAATCCTGCGCTTCCTAAGTGCCACAAAATAGTTTCACGAAGAAGAATAAATGAGGTTTCCGTGTCGCACAGTGGTATCACAACGGACCTAAGTGAGTTGGTCGTACAGACCGACTACCACCATAACCTAACCTCACAACCTAACTCTGATTGCTGTGACACATTTTATTTAAGTTCTTATTGCATTAAATGCTGTAAGCCGAGTAAATCGAAACCAAAAATAAGTATACGGTTCGAAATTGTGGCATTTGTAATCAATCCTCTTCATATAGGCATAAATTTAGTATATCGTATTAATTCATTTTTTCAGCAGACTTTACTCTTTACTGCATGTAAACTTACATATAAACAAATAGATTTGCATTTATTCTTAACATAAAATTCGTAAAGCTAAAGTAATGATATTACGTGTTTGTAAAGCAAAGTGGAAAACCGGGTTCTGATTTCACATATAATATTTTACGCTTAAACAAAATCAAGATTTGCTCTTTGGCCACTGAACTAAAAAGTACATATGCGTATACTCGTATATGTGCATACATACGTATATGTATTGCTAAATCATTCTTGCCGCATAATATAGTTGCACGCACTTTTCACATATTTTGAGCCATTTAAAAGTTGAATAACTATTGCTTATAGATTATTAACATGCAAACGGACGGGCCCGGCTAAATCGTCGCCGCTCTTCGAACTTGCTATTAATGGTACTTTTTTTTCCTTTCTTTCGATTTGGTTACTTAAAGAAATGTTGACGTGCTTTTGTTTCACAAAAACTGGAGCATTCTAAACGGAGTAAAAATGTGAATTAAATTTTGTTTGCCATGACGGTTTAGTGAATGGTGAGAACCAGGCCAGCGAAAAACGTCCAAATACTGAGTGAATGCTTTTTAAACGAGATTTTTTTGCCCAACGAGCTTCTTCCTTTTTCAATTGCTCAATACCCTGGAAAGAAAAAATTGATTTTAATTAAAATTTACATATAAACATAATCATTATTTGCAAGTCTCAATGGTTTTAGTTTTTCGTCAATATATAGATTTGGGAAAGGTTTAAAAACTTAAGTAGTTTCGGTGCTTAAAAAAAGCCAAACTGATTGACCCTTTTACTCGTATTGTACGCAACTCCAATCCAACTTAGCAAACACAATGAATGAATGTCACTTGGCATAATAAATATCTAATCACAAAACTACAACTACAAAACTCATTTGATATCTCATTACGTCCGTAATTTTATCGTGT
Source organism: Anastrepha ludens (assembly GCF_028408465.1). Lineage (NCBI taxonomy): Eukaryota > Metazoa > Arthropoda > Insecta > Diptera > Tephritidae > Anastrepha > Anastrepha ludens. Next base: position 28,222,068 of record NC_071502.1, on the reverse strand, counting down.
CTACTCGCACTCACTTTTTTTTACCCAATCGTGCATACATAGATATAAATGATTATTATCTTTAATGCGCCTACCGTTTGGTCATTAAAGATGGCAGTTAATTGCGTAGCCAGCATTATAAGTGTAAAAATAGCAAATAGCAATGCTTCAAATGATAGAAACAGCAATAAGAATATAGTTGCCGGTGGTGAATAAGGTGAACATTGACGCCATTCAGTGTTAACGCATTGGGCAAATTCGGTGACAACCAAAAACATGGCATGTATCGATATGGCGGCAATATAAAACTGTAAAAAAACACATAGGAATCTTTGTCATAAGCTCATACAAATCCACGAACGATGGATACGTACCGTAAAAAGTACGAAGTACTTTTGATTATTTTCTCCTACACAATTATTTACCCATGGACAATGATGATCCATTTTACGTATGCAACGTTGACATACTGAGCAATGATGTGCGCGTTCCGGTTTGATGCTGCAGCATTTCGGACATTTGAAAAACATCTCACCTTCACGATAGCCCATTTGCTCGATCATTTCTTTTGTTGCATTGCCACGTGGAACCGCTCCAGGATCTGACAACATAGTGCGTATGTGCGATGCAAAAGCGAGAAAGGCAAGTGCTTGGAATATTATTATGTTTATACCGCTGAAGACCGGATAGGGACTCGGCAGCAATATGACGCGCATTACGACAAATTCCGCAAACAATATCAGCAGCCAGGTGAACACGGCACAGACAATGCCGCAAATGTCCTGAAATATTAAATAAATGTGTAGAGAAATGCAGCATTTAAAGGCAATAATCCTTATAATTCGAGAATGAGAGACCAACTTACCTTCACACACCAAGCACGTCCGCCACAGCAACGATTGTGCATGTCTCTGCTGCCGCCATGCACTGCGATATATTGAGAATGCATTATTATGTATCCAAAGTCTGGTGCACTAAGGAACTTAACAGATGGTTCTACAATAAATTTGCCGTGCAATAATACAATTCGAAACTTTTATGTTTTACTAACTACAAAGTCAACAGCTGTTTCATGTCGCTGCCACCTGTTTGATGACAGCTGTGCAATTAGTAGAAGATGCCAAATGGGAACGAAAATGTAGTAAAGCGATTAGACCAATAATATAGGCTGCCATTCGCTAGATATACTTATTTTGAATGAATGTATTTGAATTGAATGTACTAATACACTAATGTGTATCAAGAATAAAATATTATAAAGTTACATTTTCACCTCGATAGAATAGGACCCAAGGATGATAGATATCTAGGTTTGCTATTGAGCTATGGCGAAAAAGAAAATTGTGAGGTTAACTTTGGCTGCCACCTCACTTGGGAGATTCGGCAGCAGAATTCTGGCCGCTCATTTCACACGTATTCACACAGTCGTCTAATCGGTCGTTGTTCTGACGGCAACGAACGGACATGAGCGAAGATTGTGTAGAGATTTTTCGTTTATCACTAACGCAATCTCAGTTTTTTTTCGTAAACAACACGCCAGCACAACTTTCATGACGTAAGCATATCCACTAACTCGTTCAAAATCGCTGAAACCCGGTTAACGGTCTGGCGCCACACCTCTGCATCGTGTTTGGAAATTAACAATGTAAAATTTTTATAGAACGGTTTAATGCCAAAATTTTTTTTTTGTAATACTTACCAAAATTTAGCCAAAACACAGGCGTAATACCATATATTGCCCCAAACGGTACCATGTACTCGATTCCATTTTATTTATTTGTAGCAGTTCCCCATAAGAGTGAGCCCAGAGGTTGTGTGTGAGGTCATCTTCATCATCTTGTGTCCTTGTACCCCTAGCTGAACATAGGGCACCAACAACACCTACGCGCCATCTAGTCCGATTACTGTACAACGCCTTCACTTGCTCTAGCTTAACCCGAGTTAAGCCGTCTCGCGATCCACAGTTCTTGTCCAGGTTTCCCTGGGCCTGTCAGGTGCTCTTCCGCTTGCTGTAAGTGGGTTTCATTCCATTGCCTTCTTTGCGTAGAGTTCGACCAAACCACTTCCATTTCTGTCTTCTAATCCAGATGTATAGCGGCTCCATGTTTGCTTTTCCGAACAATTGCTTATTTAGCATTATTTATGGTTATAGTAGCGGTGTTTTTCCAGGCAGAGCTACTGTACAGCGGTACCGACAACACATTCGACTTGAAGCGCGTAACCTTTCGCTTGTTTGCATGCATGTTATGCATACAGGTTACAACATTCCGAATACCCCTCTGGTGTGTGAGTTATTATTAAATAAGTATTTTTTCTTGTTATATAGGCCATTATGCGACTTCGTTGATGGGCTTTCAACCTCCGCAATATATATTCGTGCTCTCAAATTATTCATAATAAATTGTGTAATTTCCACGTGTTGCTCAATCGTAAATCTCACACCGGAAATTCGACATTATTAACTGACTAATAAATTGCCCATTTGACAGGCACAATCAAAAGGGCCGACACATCTTACAAGATCAACCCACTCCTATTTGGAAACCCTTTGGCTTATAAATTCCATCAATTGAAAAAATTTCATTACCTCCTTTTTGTAGACATCCAGCAACTCTCTGCTTTTAGTACACTTTGACGTGTCATATTTTCCAATTAGCAGGTGAAACTTGTTATTCCCTTTTTGTTGTTTGTTGTGATCATTTATGTCCTGGTCGTCGTGGATTTTTAGAAGCGAGAAGAATAGGAAATAATAATAATATATTTTATTAACGCTACAATGGTTGACTCAAGCACAAGAAAAACTCTCAGCAACATTCCATTGCTGCAAACGCGAGCCGGACCACGCGACAAAGACTTGTGGGTGCAACGTCTGAAGGAAGAATATCAAGCACTTATTAAGTATGTGCAAAACAATAAGGAATCTGGCACTGATTGGTTTCGCTTGGAATCGAACAAGGAAGGCACACGTTGGTTTGGAAAATGTTGGTGTATGCACAATCTACTAAAATATGAATTCGATGTGGAGTTCGATGTAAGTGGGTGTAAGACAATTCAAGGATATCGTTTTTACATTACATTTATGCTCTTCCGCTTCGCTAATTTTCATTTAAATCAAAATACAGATACCGGTAACTTTTCCCACGACAGCGCCGGAAATAGCACTACCTGAACTGGACGGCAAAACTGCAAAAATGTATCGTGGTGGTAAAATATGTCTGACAGAACACTTTAAGCCTTTGTGGGCGCGTAACGTACCGAAATTTGGTATTGCACATGCAATGGCTTTAGGGGTGAGTTAAAAAAATCAAAAAACAATTTAATTAGCAAACCCTGTTTTGCTTTTCAATACAAACATATAAGCTGGAATGCTTTGAAACGAATTATTTGAAACTTAATTAAAATGTATGCAACTTTTTCATCTAACTTCTTTTAAGCTGGCGCCATGGGTTGCTGTCGAAATACCAGATCTTATAGAAAAGGGCATTATCACCTACAAGGAAAAATAATTTTTGCTCCTCCTATGAAAATCCTTATTAACTTGATCAAAACTACGTAGAACAAAAATGCTTATGAAGAAAGTTTTTAAAATGTTAACCGGCCCGGCAGCAACTGTAATAAATTTTGGTATAAAAACGGTACTGAAATGTGTTTCAATATTCTGAGTTTACACATTCTTCAGAAAGTAAAAAATATGGCAAAATCTAAGTATGCAAAATTAAAAAAAGCACTGTCAATATATTCAAAAACATAACTTAGAGCGCTTATTAAGAATTTGGATCGTGGCAAATAAGGCAATATAAAACCGTTGCATGCAGTTCTGCTCCGTTATTGGTTTTATCGGTTTTCTGACTAAAACATATTTATGGCTCATGGTGCAGTGCAGTATAATTTGTTGCCACGATTGTATGGAATTCGTTTTCATAAAAGGTCTTTAGTAAGTGATAGAATCGCAGTGATAAACTAGGGTGAACTCGGTTTTTTAATAAGAGGTGTTATTTTGATATTCAAAGAAAAATGCTATTTTTGTAATATAAATGATCGGATGTTTATTTCATTATAAAGAAGAAGGTATGCCTTTGATAGTAAAAAATAACATCAGGCAAATGACCACCACAACCACGCTTACAGGACAATATCCTTTTCATGAAATTTTCCATAACCGAATTGCAAAATGGCTGCCCTATGTCCTCGATAGCCTCACGAATTCCATCTTTGAGGTCTTGAAACGACCCTGGGCTGTTGGCGTAGACCTTCTCTTTCACGTGGCCCCAAAGAAGAAAGTCACAAGGTGTTAGATCACAAGATCTCGGTGGCCGTCCGGAAACTTTTCCCGTAAAAGATCAATGGTTTCGTTGCTTGTTGAAAATAAACGTTGTCCAGATCAATACCATCCAATTCAATCGTTCAATCATAAAGAATCGTTAATCATCTCTAGATAGGGTAATCCATTCACCTGTAACACCTGTTATTGGAAAACCCTTTATATGACGAGAGTTTTATGCTGATATAAAAATAACTAAAACTCGGCACCCTGACTGACTGAGGTGTCCATGCTACCAAAGCAGCCCGTTCAAGAAGTTCCAGCATTCCAACAGAACTCCACAAACTGCTTATGCACAGGAATGCTCACCTCAGCAACATTTCCCAAACAGCTATAGAAAATGTTTAGCGCCATTGCAACAACAACATGAGTCGGTTCAACGCTACCGGAACGACGCGGATTTATATCCAGCCAAGGACAGTCACTACCGGAACATTTCCCAAACAGTTATAGATAATGTTTTGCGCTATTGCAACAACAACAACAAAGACTCGGCTATTTTCTGTCGTTGTTGTTGTAGCAGTACCTTTGCCATGTCAGTGGTCTTCGTCTAGCTCATCTAACGGTAGGCCCAGGAAATTAGCTGTTTCGACGGGCTGGGTCCAGAGGGAGAAGAGTGTTAGATAAGTGGGTTTAATCTGGATAAGTAGGAGTTTAACCTGCTACAATATCCAGAACGTAATTGTGCCAAGGTTACGCGGGGCTCTCGAGGAAGATGGAGCTCTTCGTCTGCGATTGGTGCGGGTTGGACTCCGATAACGGCATTCGGGGGTCGGGAGGTTAAGAAGGTGGTGAGAGTCTCTCGATGATGATGGCCTGTCTGTGCACTGTCCGATCCAGTAACTGTATTTTTGTTTTATCTGAGATCTCGTCCGCGTCCGCGTCCGCCTCCTGATGTGCCTGGGAGGTGGCTCAGGCTCGAGCAGGTGTCTGCATGGGTGAGGTCTACGGTAACACTAGCAGAAACTACTTACTGAGCAATTTGTTATGCCCCTTAACAGGCAGCATTTGGGCCTCATTATGTAGATGTTGTATAAGTGACATCAGAAGGCATCCTGTCAAGGTCCTTAAAGCAGTGTTTTGGCAGGTCTGAAGCTTCGTCCACTGCGAATCACTGGTTCTAGGCGACCAGACAGGCGCGCATAGTTTAGAACCGGTCGGCCTATTGATTTAAAAGTCGACAGCAACATTTCCTTGTCTTTGCCCCAAGTTCTGCCGGCGAGCGACTGGAGAACCTTGTTGCGATTCTGTACTTTAGTTGCAATACCGGTTGTATGCGCTGAGAAGGAGAGCAAGCTGTCAAAGGTAACTCCCAATATTTCGGGGTTGTTAACCGTCGGAATTTGTGTATCATCGACTTTGTTGTAGCTTGACCTCCTTTGTCCAGGGGTAAAGAGGGTCGCCGTGGATTTAGCGGGCGAAAGTTGGAAACTCCTCGCAGTGAAAAAGCGAGAAAGGTCGGTGAGATAGTTATTCACTTTGGAGCACAGGCCATCGATGTCATTGCCCGACGCCATTATCGTGCAGTCGTCAGCGTATGAGAACAGAGAGACTCCCTCTGAGGCTGGGGGAGTTTCGAGATATAGAAGTTAAAAAGCAAGAATGAAAGGACACCACCCTGCGATACACCTTGCTTTATTTTCCTCTGTTTAGATGTTTGATCTCGGAATATCACCGACGAGTGACGACCACTCAGGTAGTTCGCGGTCCACCTCTTCAGCCCTGGCGAGAGTGTCGACTGTAAAATGTCATCTAGTAGCGTGGCGTGGCTGACTGTATCGAAAGCCTTTTTTAGATCCAACGCTACTAGGACAGTCCTCTCGCAGGGACGGTTTTGGTTGAGGCCACGGCTGCATTCTCGCGACAGTCGGTTCTATGCTGCCAAAACGACCCGGATTTATATCCAGCCAAGGACTGTCACTCCAGCAGTATACCACATACATGTATGGCGAATGTTTATGCTGCTACTACAACAACAAAGAGACTCAGCTACCATAAAATCCAATCACGAATTCTCCAAATAAATAGACAATGTAAGGTTTGCAAATAAATGATAGTGGTTTTATATTAATGTATGCTTGAAAGTATGTATGTATGTATTTGGTTTGTATGCATGTAATTATATATGTATTTAAATCTGTGCGTTAACTGCACTTAAGTCCATATAGTTTTCATTTTTCTTCAAATTATTTAATAATTCCAAGTGTTTATTCTAATGTATTGAGGTTGCGGCTATTGTGTGGCAATATGCTGTTACTTGTTTTTTAGGCCGTGTTGAGCAAAACTCTTGCGAATGTACGTAAGTTTGTACGTTTATACAAATGTATGTGTGTTTACAATTTCACGACTTCATTGCTACATTGTATAGTTTCTTTTACTTTTTGTTTTCAAGTAAAACTAAAATATCCAAAATAAATTATTATTTTCGTTTTGCGACATTAAAATTAAATAACAACGTCAAGTCAATGAAAACTATAAATAAAAGTAAAAAAAAATCATCAAAAATCCAGAATTTTATAATTTTCTCAATGTCTCAAATTGATTTCATTTTCTTCATCCAACGTTCATTGTCCTCATCAATTACCAGTTTTAAGAAAAATTATCGGCAAAGAAAATATACATACATAATTAAGACAATTTAACAGTAGTAACCATTCGGTTAAAAAATCATCGAATTTCATTGGTTCGAATTTCGAATTTTGTTCGTTTCACTTCATTTCCACATTTCCGGTGTTCTTTTGCTGCTTTTTTTTTTTTTTTTGCTTTAATCTCTTTTGTATTTTTCGCGTGTTGGTTGTGGACGGCCAGGTTGTTGGGAAATAGAGGGAAGAGTATATGGCAACAAGTTTCAAAATATAAATCTAATTATTAAGTTCAGTTATTAGATGATTACAAACAAAAAATAACTCAATGAGGGATTAGCGAGAGTGGTTGGCGCGCATAACTGGCTGTGCTGTCAAATATTTTAGAAAATCGTTAACTTCATTCGCGGTGCGTTAATTTGTCGTTAAAAAACAAAATTATATAACCAAAAGAGCTATACAAAAAATCACTTCCGCCAACCGATCAATCGCTCAACCTAACGCCTTGTCGACAAACATTCTATGCAATCAAGCGCTCGCGCACACTTCTTACAATAACAACTTCAATTCATATTTCCGCCGCCCGTATTGTTGTTATTGCTGTTATTACTATTGTTGCGTTTCTGCCAGCTATCCGACCAAATAGAACTAAGTGAACTAAATGGATCGAATGTCTGCATTTCGGCTGAGATAGCAGCATCTGCATCGTTGGCCAACACATTTAATGGCTGCTGCTTTTGCTGTTGTTGTGCGGTTGATTGTGTATTATTGCTAATGCCTTGAAAGTTGCTTTCCAAGCCGGGCGGTGGACGTATAACCGTTGAGCTAACGCCACCACTGCTATTCACGGCACCACCAGCCGATGTGGCTGCCCCACCAATGGGCGGCCAAGCGGATGCTGTGGCACTACCACCGCCTGCCATCGGTGCACTCAAACTGCTCACTAATCCAGCACTAGCGGTTGCGCTATTTACAGCAGCAGCTAATGCACCACCACTGCCACTGACACCAGGACTATCGTGCTGCCCCAAATACGCTGCCATTGGCGACCAAGTGCGCGAGTTGAGACGTGCCCAATCGACACCTTGCAACAGTTGCTGCTGCTGTTGTTGCTGTTGTGCCTGTACTTGAGCCTGAACATGTGCCTGCACTTGAGCCTGCAGCTGCTGCTGGCGTAAATTGTACATGTATTCGAAGTACTCATCTTGAGCCTTTTTCATTTCGTACGGATCGGCATCGATACCTAAAATAAAGCCGGTAATTAATATTACGGCACAATAAGAATTGATCACTAGTGTCTTACCACTCAGCTGCCGATTACCGTCGTATTCGTATGTGGTCAAAAGATTCGAGAAAAAGCTACAATTGCCTGTGGACACAATTGGCTTTGGAATTTGCAGTCCATTGCCACCATGGCTGCTGCTACCGCTACTGCTGCTGCTGCTATTCACGGGCTCCCAGACGGGTGTAGAAGAAGGTGACTTCTTTGAGCCGATCGGACCCAGCTCAGTAGAATTCAAGCTTGGCGCCTTCTCCAACCCCATACCAATTGAATTTTGTCCGACAACCTGTTGTGGCTGCTTCGGTTGTGCTGACTGCAACTGCTCTTGTGGTTGAACGCCAAAGTCCGATTCGTGCTCCACAGCTCGCTTTTCTTTGTCGACGAAGGGGAAAGCCGATCTGCTATCAGCCATAACCACATTAGATGGATCGCTCGATTTAGGCATGCTTTTCCCCAGCGCAGTAATGGGTTGTGCTTGCAATACATCGCTGAAGGTCGCCTGATTGCCAGTGTCCCAAGGCGTGCTTAAACAGCTCAATAATCCACCCATAACACTAGCGGCATTGCCACTGCTATCTTTTCCACTTGTGGTCCGTGGACGTGTTACTGGAGCAATAGTTGGTGCCGCAGTTGTGGGCGCATCATTGAAATTCAACGATCGCAATGCGGCCGCTGCACGTTGGCGACATCTGCGTTCAGCACGGCGCGATGCGCTCGAACCGCCGGAATTCGTGGATGATGAAGAGCAATTCGAGGGAGTCGCATCATTGCCATTGTTGCCAGAGTTTCCACTTTGCGCATCTTTGCGGCGTTCGCGTCCCGGTGTTTTGCCATATTTGGACGAACTTTGTGCACCGGCTTCCTTCGCTGGCGGCGAGTGCATTGACGCTGTGCTACAAGCGACACCCGTATCTCGAACGTTGGCAATAGCGCTGAGCGTTTCATTAGCGTTCGCCTTATTGGTATTACCACGCGCATTTTTGCCGGTGCACACCTGTGGCTTTTGATGGCCGCTAGCTGTCTCTTTGTCGTTTTTCTCGGTCGCTGCCACTGAAGCGCCGCCCACATTTTTTGCTTTGCGCGCGCCACGCGCTTGTTGCTGTGGTGAGGTTAGCTCTTGCGGCTGTGTTGCGGGCGACTGTGTTTGTTGCTGCTTCTTCCCTGCGACATTGGCATTATTGGGACTACTTGTCGCCATTGTTAAAGTTGTACTAATTACGTCCCCACCTCCTCTATTCACTTTATCATTGTGCGTTTGTGCTTTGGGTATCGTCGAAGTGGTAGTAGTGCTCTTCTTCCCCACGCTTTCACCACCAGCCGGCTGCTGCATGCCGCTTGTGCCGCTGCTGAGGCTGCTCTTATCGTTCTCGCTCGCATTTTTTATCAACGTTACGTTGCTCTTGAACGCGTTTAAATCCAGCGACCAAGGTAAACTGGCGCGGTTCGTCGTCGCATTACTGTTCACGTTGTTTTGTCGCTTCAAGGTGCGCTTTTTCACACCACTATTACTGTTACCGCCGCTGCCGTTGCTGCCACTACTGCTACTGCTGCTGCTGGTGCTAACCTTCGGGTGTTGCTGATGTTGCTGCTGCATTCCACCTCGTCGCGGCGGCTGTGCATGCGTTGCCGAATCAATATGCTGCTGCTGCTGCTGCTCGTCGTCCACGGCGTTCGTCGCTACTTGCGCTTTCAAAGCAATATTGCGTAGATTAAAGGTCGGATGCACGGAGCCTTTGTCGCGCGCCTCATACAACGCTGTCTGACTAAGCAATATATTGTCGAAATCAATGCTCGCGGCGATAAGCACGAAAACAAATGTTGTGGCCAACAACACAATGGCTGCATTACGTATGCGTTCCTCCCAATCGGGACGCGGTATCAAAGCCGAACACAGCTCAAGCGTGCTAGGAAGCAGGCGCGCCTCCAATCTATATTCCACATTGTAAGAGAGGTTCGTGTGTATTTTCAGCGGAATCAGCACATTTGGCATGGTGTAATCGGGAGTGAATACAATCTCAATCTTTTTTGTTTCATTTGCCTTCAGCGGAAAACTGCTACAATCCGATATACTGAAGCCATAGCCGGTGCACATATGATTGCCAATTTGAAACGTCTCAATCCAAATGGGTATTTCGCCTGTGTTTCGTGCCGTAAATGTGCGCTTTAATACCACCTTTGGGTACTTCCGAACACCCAATTCATTGCGGTCATTAGATCCCTGTTGATGAATCGGAGACTGATTGCAAACCGAAAAATGTTTTTCAGTTAAGTCAAAAACCAGCGTTGCTTTCGAACCGGGTTTGCGATTGCCAAGGCGAAACTGTGAGTGCACCACTTTCGCACTCAGCCAAACCGCCTCGTAGAGTGTCAGATTATTGCGTATGTGCAGCAGCGTGCAATATGTATCTGCACTGGGTGCCTCAAAAGAAATCGTCACCGGTAAGCTCGTGTGCGGTGGCAATAACACTGGTTTAAGCGGCGCACCGCCTGGCAGAGAAAATACATCCTTATCGGTTAAATAGCAATGCGGCGCAATATCCACTACTTCTAAAGGTAACGACAAGTGCGTTTCCTTTGCAAACGTCGGAGCCGAGAGAAAGTAATCGAGTAGCACTGGCGTATCCGCTGGATTTCTCAATAGCACCTGGACTTCCTGCGGTTTGTTCACCTCTATTGTGGGCAACACTTGTTTTCCAGTGACAAATTTCGGCCACTCGATGTCAATTATTAGTTGTAGTAAAAATTGCCGCACTTCATTGCTGTTCAATGTGAAGGCAATGTTCTGAAAGTCGTATTTTAGGCGGCGAAACAACTCGGTGCGCCGCCGCAACTCCGTCTCGTCGAAATGTAGATTGTTGTTGAGACCGCCACGCGTATTTTGCGGGGCAGGGAAAGCAATCATGTTAGTGCGCTCATCTTGCGGTATATAGCAACGTTGCAGGCAAAGCAACGCTGGTTCGAAGTGTATGCGACCTACTTTGGACATCGCATTGCCTTCGATTATCGAGCCGTTGACGTTGTAGTCCTCGAAGCGTAGACCTGCATCAGTAAAATTGATCGAGGTAATGTGTATAGGATGCTGAAAAGTTGAGCGTATGGCCAATTCGGCTGAACAGTGTTTTCCCTGCGTAAAAAAAATGCACATTTTAATTTTTTATAAATATAATTAAATATGGACAACACAAAGAAAGATTTCTTGAGTTAAACAACTCAATAATTAATTAAGTTTCAATAATATTTACCGGAAAACAATTTTTGAAGTACAGTTTCTCTTGATCCACTTCCAGTTTACCAATCCAGGTGCGAAAACGTACCGTCGTCGTTATTTCCTCGTATGTCGTCCAAATTTTGAGCGTGCACTGGTGTTGCTCGGTTATATATGATTGTATGGTCACTTGGAAAACAGCTACATCGTCTTGTTCCAATTGCGTGCATAGCTTGAACTTCGCACTCTCCAACTTGAGTGTAGCATTGCGCAACAGCCGCAGTGAATCTGGCCTCAAGCAGCCGCGAAATGTCGTATGAAAGTATACTCCTTGCGGTGATTTAAAATTCCAATTGTTTAATTTGACAGGCAAAGGGTTGCGATTACGCAGCACAATATAGCCATTGTGCGACGTCTCCGCCAATGGTATTGCACCCAAATTCAAATCCACTTTATACGGCGCATCGGCCTGTAGACGCGCTGTATCATAGGTGGACACATGTAGACGGCCTCCACAAACTACCAACGGCACCACGATGTGCGTAATATTCGTGCGTATGAGTAAATTGGTCTTGTAGACCATACTTGAGTTCAGCATCTGTAGTTGCAACAAAGCCAAAGAACCACCGCGAGGCAGCACCAAAGCACCCGATGTTCTGCTGGCTAAAGCATCAAGGTAATCACTACTGTATTGCGCGCGTAAAGCAAGACCCTCTGTGTGCTGCGGAAGGCTTACATTCAGCAACGCTAAAGGCGTTTGAAAATCATTGCGCACCACCAAGCTGCGTTTATTGCCGCCCCGTGTACCAAGCGTCGCTTGTGTTACAAAAGTGGTCGCATTGGCATCGTAGTGTAGCGCTCCTTTAAACACTTCGGCACGTATTAGCACAGTGAATTCATGTGCAGTTTGCGTGTTGTTCTCCAGCAGCGGAGCACGTGGTATGCTGCGCAATATCATCACCTCGTCCAATATTGTTGAGCTATCGAAGAGCCACGATTCCAATATGACAACACCACCTTTAGGGTCGAATGTTAGACCTGGCACATTGCGAAGCGTATAGTCGTGTAATATGTGCTGTTGCCGCATATGTGAACTGTGAAGTTGTAACTTCAATTGTAACGTTTTCATGTTGTGCCCAACAACTGTCGACAAACGGCCGAAATTAACAACTGGATTATCTGCGTACAGACCGTGCAATGGTAGAATTTCAATTTCGACAGGTATAACCAGCACATTTCCACTGTTGCTTGTGGAATCCGCATCATCGCCGGTAACCTGTTCAGAGATTTTTATGCGTATATAAGCCGTATGATTACCGACGGTACGCGCGTGGAAACGTATACGGATGATAGATTTCGTTTCGTACGGCGGTATCTCCCATAATGTTTGTGGACCTTCCTGACCACCACTCGGCAGTTCTAATTGGAACTGACCGCCACTGCTATAAACCTAAAAAATAATAAATAAATAAATACAATGCAATGCAATACAGCAGAATGACTCTTTTATTTACCTCGAGTATTTGAAGTGGCTTATTGTGTGGATTGTACATTTGGATCTCGGGTGTGAGCGTCGCATTAAGTGGTGCCTTGATCCCCACTAACGGTTTCAATCGATACGGGCAATCACGTCCCTCGCCGCGTACTTGCAAACGCGCCTGCCCAAAGGACGTATGTATTAGTAGATCCGTTGAAACACTGCCATGTACGCGCGGCAGAAAAACCACATTGAAGGTAGTATTCCCTTGCGGCGGCACTACTTTCGCCTCAAAAAAACTCGAGTAAAATGTTGGTGTACGTCCCGACACAGAAGTCAAATATACGCTACGATTCGCATTCTGATTCACTAATGTCACCGTGTGTGCTCGCGCAGTTCCCACCGGGCACGCTTCGCCGAAATCAAGCAACGGAGGATCGAATCGCAAGCTACGCTGCAACTCGTCACTAACTGTGTCTGCCACCGGTGCTGATGCTGAAAAAGCAGTCGGTTGAACAGTTACTGCGTGAAACGACTGTTCAGCACTACCACTACTGCTAATATCGCCGGCTACCCGACTAAGCAGCAACATGAGCACCAACAGCAAGGTCGATGGTCCTGACATTTTCACGCAATAGGATGCACTATGCATATCGTCCTTCAATAAAAATGTCTTACTAGCCGGTTGTTACCGTTTGATGCGCTTAATGGCCTCCGTTTGTCCTTCTACTTCCTTTTTGCTGCTTGATTGCCTTCGATTTGACGTCCAATCAGAACACAACTTTCAACCCTTGCTCCTGTTCTTATTTTCAAACTAAATCTTCTATTGTTATCTTATTTTTAATGTTTAAATAAATCTTTTTTGGCAATTCTTTTCACATTCTATTAGTTTTATTTTAATAATTTTTATCGTCTTAAAGTACTACACAATCAGCCAATCGTCTGTAAAAGTGCAAAAAATAATAATAATCAGCCTATCAAACGGATGTCATGAGGAGGCAAAGTGTTAAAAATACGAAAGATAACAAAAGAAAACGCGATGGGGGGTAAAAAAATGCTTCGATTGTCTTATTGGAATTTTGACGTTTTAGAACACTTGGTAATGCAAGCAGCAACGCAATTTAAATGAATAGCGCCGTCCCTTATTTATTTATTTATTAGAAATGTACTGACGAATAATTCTTTTACATTACGAAAGGCACTAGTAGTAGCTCAGACTGTCAGCCTAAAGTAGAAAAGTATTTATTTGATATGGCATTATAGGAGGCGAACTGTTAAACAGACAATAACAAAACATTGGCGTGCTGAGTAATCGTTGGCAATTTCTGAAGTTAAGTCTTCACTGAATGTAACTTAGCTTTCAATATTAGCCAGTAACTAAATTTCTGAAGATTTGACAACACTACCTCAAAAGAAAAGGTATCAAATACACTACAAAAACACAAATTTTTATGGCGCGCAAGTCAAAGATGTTGGATAATTTAAAATTGCCAATTATAACTTGAGCTAAGTTCAGTTATACAATTTCCATATGTTAACATGTTTTCCCCTATCCCTTATCATATACGTTTTTTAGGCACGTGATCCCCGAGGCGTGATAGTTTGTCTTCACCATGAATATTCACTTGATTGAATGTCGGTGTTTGTGACCAATCCTCGGAAGCCTTGATAAACTTTCTTCTGCGATGCTATGCCATAGCGAGAAGAGGTAGTAATACGTTTATTGTTGTTTTAGCAGTGGAAACATTCCCCATACATATACGAAGGATATAAATCAGGGTCGTTCCCGTTACGTGGAACTGACTGTCGTGGAAACGAGCAGTACATCTATGACTTTATTCTCAAAACGGTTGTATGTAAAGGAATCGCGATAGATATAAGTATGTATGTTCATGCCTATGTATGTATGTATATATGCTAAAATGTTCAGAATGATGCACGGTAACTTGAAAAAAAATTTATATATTTCAATGAAGCTGTGAACATAAATGTAGATATTTTTATTTGTCAAAGGTAGTTTGGTATTAAAAATGAACGAAATCAGAAATAACGTTGATTTTCAAAAATTAAAAAAAAAACAGATCTCTGTTATAAATGAAGAAACATTACTAAAATTTGCCTAAAATGATCAATGCAAAAATAATAATAGGATGAAAGAAAAATTTTGAAAAGTGTACGCACATTCATTTTTGGGTAAATGCGTGTATTTCGATAACGGTTTAATGAAACACGACCAAGCTTGCTACACATATTGCTTCCCATCTCATTTGGATAAAATAAAAATAAAAATTAAGATCGCAAAAAAACCACGACTATGTTTTATATCTTAATACTAACAAGCGCCTTAACTCTCATGATGTAACTGTTGTAACACGCTATAACTCTCATTGTCTGACTTTGTTTTATACCAAAATTAAGTCAATCAAATTAAATAATTTGCCACTAAAATGTGTACGGGTATTTAAAGTTCCATGGTTATTGTTATACTTGTATGCACCTTAAAGTGAACCAAGTTCATTTTTCCCACTTCATTTATAAATTTCAAAACCATAAATTTCTCCATCTCTTTTAAAGGAAATTAAAAGAGAACGTCCCATGTTGTAGCAGAAATGCTGCTGAAGTGATAGTCCTTGGCCAGATATAAATCCGGGTTGTTCGTAGAACCGACTGTCGTGGGAACGTCATTAACTTACTTTCTGTGATTTGAAAATTTGTATTCACATGGGGAGCCTCATCAACATCATTGGGAAGACTTTCCATCTTTGTAATAAAAATGTTTGTAACGCTATCATTTTACATTTATTGAAGTTTTAAGCACATAAAACTAAACTAATTCAATTTACATATGCATGCACTTATAATAAATCTCTACTGCTATGACCGTAGAATATTGAACCTTCTACCATTATTTCATATCGAAATTAAAAAATATTTTAAAATGGCCTATTAAATAGATTGCGACAAAAAACTTTGTCAACTGAAGAATAATACTCAAATCACTCGGATTTGATGTGCTCTGCGTTGGTAGTCTCTTCCTTTTGCAACTCTTGCTCTTGCTCTTGCTTAACTCTCTGCAATAACTGTGCTCTTTTTAACTTGACCATTATCTGAAAGGAGTTGTACATCCAAGCACCCTAAAAAATAAAAACAACTCATTAGTTTTTACCGGATTTTTGTAATTATTTTTTCTTACCACTAATAGCATACAATTCAACAAAATAGGTATTGAAAACACTGTTGAAATGAATAGACCTTTACTATCGAAGTACTGTTGTTTTGAGAAGCTCTTCCATCTCGCTGCCGCAAATTCATTGATGCTTTCTGAGCAGTAGGCAGCCGATACTATAAAAAAGGAAGAAAAAATCGAATGCCGCAAATCGACCATCGCTTTGGGAAACAACTTACACAGTATTAGAAAAAGAAACATTTGGAAATTAGTGCTGTTCCTTGTCATCAAAGTAGTCACCGTTGTCAGAACATGCAATAGTATAAGCCCAATTAACCACGGGTCCTTCCAGTCAATCTGCGCAACAAAACAAAATTCAGCATTTATTTTATGTTTATTTGTATTCATTTAGTATGCTCCTACGCTTGCTAAATATGTCCAATAGCCCACGATCTCGTTAACTTCGATGAAATTTGGATCCACCATGGCTAAAATTATTTATTTATTTAAGTAAATTAACAACACGACACAAGACGGTTGAATTAAAACATAAATAAGTTTGACAGCTGTCAAAGTAACCATTTCTGGTGTTACCAGAAGCAAGAAAACGGCTTCTAAGCCAGAGTTGTTTAACTGTTCAAGAAAATATTAAACTTTCCTATCCACTATCTATGTGTCTCTCAAAGAATGACAGATTTCAAAGTTTGCTCGAGAGGTATGGTGGAAAACAAAATGTTGAGGGGACCTTTGGATTTCACGTTACTTGGGATGTGTTTAACAAAATTTAGCTTGTGGTACTGATATACGATAAAAATCAACACAGCCAATGCTTTGCTTACGAATACAGTGATTATAAATGCTCAAAGCTGCAAAATGGTGCGCGAATACTGCTGCGTGGTTAGCCAATTGGAAAAGGTGTGTTTTAAATTAAACCTGGCTATATTTACAAGTCGAAAAAATAAAAATTTTAATTACACAAAACAATTTGTAGCTTTGCACGTTTGTATTTACCGTATTCGTAAACAAACCAATGGTAGAAGCACAGGCTGTGTTGACTTTTATCAGTACCGCAAGCTAAATTTTGTGAAACACATCAGAAATGACGTCAGCACATTTGTAAAATTAACTCAGAGCTGAATAACGGTCTGCTACGTAGTACACCTTTAAAAATCCTTTCACAAGGTGTCTCTCTTAACACTATTTCTAGCATGTTGTGTCTTGTTGACACCTTAAGGATCTCACGAAATTTCTTTATAAGTTAGAATTGAAATGGTGCTGCCAGTACTTTTTATATTAAGGTTATTTAAAATTTGAAAAAGTTGTAAAATCGTTAAGGTGCTAAAAAGACACCTCATGAAAGAAATAGGCATATCAAGTACGCATATTCAAATCTGGCATGAGCTTAAAAATTATACTGCAAAATAAATTGAAAACTTCTTATATAAAAAGTGAAAACATTAATTGAAAGAATGTTGCTACTGTCAGAAAATAATTTTAAGATAAAATTTGAAAAGTGTATTTTTGGCATATTTTGTGGGAATAGTGTTAAGAGCTTGAAAATTTTTGAAATCAGACCTACACCTTTTTCTCCTTCATTGTAATTGGTATTCTCTTATTAGGTATTTCTTTGCACATTTCCTTCATAGTATATGTTTAATCAAATCAAAGGCTTTCGAGGAAGAAAACTCTTCGCTGTTTCCTGATTGAAATAAGTTGAAATTCAAGTTATAGCTTTTAGTATTAAAAAAGATTCCAAAATTGAAAATGCAATTACATATGTACGCATATCATGGTGAAATTACTTAGGATTAAATTTCTAAGCTGGCAGTTCCCTGTTCCAATTGCTTTTCGTTTGACGTGCATGCATTCGCCTTGATGTTCAACCCATCTTCGCCGCAAAGGGGCAAGAGAAGCGTGAAAATTTTCGCGAATTGCTGGTGTAAATTGATAAAAAAAAAAACAATTTGACAAAATTTGGTAGACTTTCAAAAAGTGAAAAAATTATAAATTCATTATAAAACCATTTGTGTAGCAGCAGTATTGGCAAAAAGTTTCATCAAAACGTCTTACCTGTATATAGTGAGAAAAATAAGACTCATCGGAGACATAAGCATAGAGCAAACAAAGTGACTTCCTCACTAAACTGCATAATATAATATAATAACGGGAAATCGTGATTAACTAACTAGAGCGCAAACTGTCATTTGCATTTCTTTTTGAAAAACACAGTTTTTGTTGCAGATTCCAAAGTAACTACGAATAACGCTGAGTTTAGCGTTTTAAGGTCGGCGGCCGACCATCATTGGGCACTGTCCTCGAAATTGTAAGCGTGTGTGTGCGCTCAGTGATTCCGTCTGATTTTAGCTGTAACCTTTAGCGTTATCTAGTGTTCCAAGTAACGGAACCGTGCGAACGGCAGACGCCAGCTAACGCTAGGAACTCGTTCCCGGGGAGCGGCAGACGCAGACGGCGCGTACCCGTGCCCGTATCCGCAAAGATGGCTGTGAAGCAAAATAACACGGAAGCGAACGCTGCGCCTGCACCCGTAAATGGGAACGTTGTGGGAGGAGGCGGTACGACAGGCGGATCTATGGCGGGCGTATCGGGTGGTGGTGGAGTTGGAGGCACGGGTGGAATAAATGGCGTCGGCGTAAGCGGTGTTGTCGGGGCTGGCGGTGGCACTAAAACCAAGAAATTAAGTTCGAATATGGATATAGGCGGCAGTGGCAGTACTAACGTCGAATCTGTTGAGCCCGGTTGTAGTGGTGTTGGCACTAGTGCCCCTAGCAAACCCAAACCAAACATGAAAGGCGCCACCAAAGCAGGTGGCAACATTGGCGGTGCCGCAGGCCTTGGCAATATTGGTGGCCAATCCAGTAAAAACACTACTGATATCGCGCACATACTATATCTAATCGAATTGGTTGAACTGAAGCAGCAACACATAGCGTTTGGTCACGACATTGTTAAAATTTATCACCACTTATTAAGCGAACTGGCGCGGGTGCAGATACCACGACAAACACCAAAAGAACTTAAACGGTTTAAGGAAGACATCGTTAAGGTGGGCGCCTTCTTCGGCAAAGTCAATGAGAAGCGGTTGTATCTTTTCTATCTGCGCGTGGTATGCCAGCTGATAACACAGGACGATGGCGAGGAGCCTTCTTGTGCTATTGCCATAATATTCCAGTTGTTTAGTTCCGAGATGGTGTTTGAGGCGGTGCAGTCTATGCTAGACCACAAAATTCCCGATCAGAATATTAAAAAGACTGTAAGGCTACTCAGTGAATGGCTGCGAATGTGCAATTTTTGTCAAAACCTCAATTTGTGGATCATAGCCATACTGACGGGGCTCCAGGATCAGCAAAAACACGCACTGTTCCGGGACATTGCGTTGGAGAACATAGAACCTTTGTTCACATCTCTAATATTGCCAGTGTTACGACCAAAAATATATCCCATCGTATATCACATGTTGTCCTCCATTGACCAAACACCAACCGTGTTCCACAAGGTTTGCGCAACAAAGCATTTCATTAATATAAATTCTATAAATAATTATTTATTGCCAGATATTGCCCAAGTTCCCACGTGTTATCACTTGTTTGAAGCAACAGTCGAATAGTCTGGAAGACTATGCCGAAGAAACCAAAAAGATTCTACAAAAGCTGGTAGACTTGACCAAGTCCTTGATGGTGCGCTTCCACGGTTATGATGATTTGTACGAAGCAGTGGTGAGTTGTTGGACTGCCTCTTTGTAGAATTTCAGAATTCAAGCTTTTACTTTATAGGAGTTCGCTATCAAAGATATACCCTATTCTTATGGCTTACCAAGCTATGGCAATAGTGCTAAAAGTGCCGATGATACCAATGTGGGTGCCGAGGTTATACCACACGACAGCAATGCCAAAGTCGGTCTAGTTAATTTAGGCAACACTTGCTACATGAATAGCGTTCTACAAGCGTTAGCTATGACGAAAGAGTAAGTACTTCCTAATATTTCACCTTTCACAGACTTAATCCTTTTTATTCAGGTTTAGTAGAGAAATATTACTGTCACAAAGTAAGTCACCATTGCTAATAAAAATGCAACAACAGATTGCACTGATGCTGTATTCGACTCGATTCGAACTAACACCGTCGCGTGTTTTGAATGCCACACGACCACCTGGTTTTTCACCAGGGCTGCAACAGGACAGCTCTGAATATTTGGGCTATTTGCTGGAGACGCTTCATGAACAAGAAACGTTGTTTTCTAAAAAACAAGCAACAGAAACTGTATTGGCTGTTAAGAAAGCTACTGAGACACAAACAGCAATAGCAGATAGTGAACCAGCTGAACCTATTGCTAAAACTGCAAAGCAAGCTGACAAAGATAACGGTTGTGCCAGCAGCGGCGAAGGTGCCGCAGCATATTTTAATACAACGCAGATGCAGGAACCCACTATAAATGAAAACCCCACCAACACCAACACCACCAGCAATAGCAATAGCAGCAGCAGCAGTAGCATCACCACCAACACCACCACCACCAGCACCGAGGCTGATAGTAACACAAACGCGCAAAATAGTGCCAGCAGTACATCAAATGTCTGTAAAGAAAAAACAATTGCTTCTACTACCATTGAAAAAACATTCACTGGAAAATTGGCTACCACGTACGAGTGTTTGACTTGTGGCTGGAAGAGCCGTATTGTCGACGGTTTTCGGGACTTGCAACTTTCATTTCCTGAAGTGAAAAACGATTGCGCCTCCAATTACTCCGTCCAGGATCTCATCGACTATTATTGTTCGCCCGAGAAACTGTATGGAGACAATCAATACTTTTGTGAACGGTGCAAGAAACTTAGCGATGCCGAACGTTATATCAATGTTATCAGCGCACCAAAGAATCTAATATTGACGTTGAAACACTTCAAATATGATCAAAAATATCATACACGTGCCAAATTGATGCACAAAGTGTTTCATGATGAAAAGGTTCGTATAACACAAGGGCTGAAAAGTCTCGTGCCTAACAAAGAAAACACGTTTTTTTTTGGTGTGCAAAATTAGCTTTATTCATCAACGTAATTTCCATCAAGAACAACACAATCATTCCAGCGCCGGCACTTACATTTCAATACCACTTTTGTAGAACGATTTAACGTTTGCATCAAAAAAAAGAGGTTGTCTGTAAAGTCGGTTTACTGACGATAGTTTAACGTGACAACGTCATAAGAAAATACTGATGGAATGGTTGCATTTTTCAAAAGAAGATTTTAATTTTATTTGTTTGATAGATATTTTGTATGGATATAGAGAAGGAGGTAAATGGAATCGTAATGGAATTGATCAAGTTACATTTACACAAACGTGAAAAATGACGAAACATTTATCAAATTCATGAAAGATATGTTCAATTTCGATTGTGCATCAGACGTTAATAAGTCAACAACACTAAGAGGCAACATCATCGATTTGCCTTTTCCAAGACACTTTACACTCGAAACACTCCCTTTCATTTCCTACTTTTTCTATCATCGTCCTATTCTCAACAGAGAAATGGTTCATTACCATGTACACAGGAAGAAGGCATATGCAAATACAAATAGTGAATTTATATGCAAATGCGCATATACGTACATATATATGCTCACTCAAGTAGGAGAGAGCCAGATGTCGAACGTTGCCGAATGCGGGGGCCGATTGTGCTCTTTGTCGTTCATTCCGCGCTTTCGCTTGCAGTTCAAGCAAGGTAACGGCGATTGAGCAAGATAACGACGAATGAGCAAGATAACGACGATTGAGCAAGATAACGACACATTTTTTCGTGCGTGCAGCCGGTTAAATCGAATTATAAGACGTTATCACGTCAATAGTGAATAACCTCAGTTTCAGCGATAACCTTTCCATTCGAGCGAAATTGCTTACCGGCGAGCATTTTTGTTTTTTGGTCTGCGAAAAGCCAGCAGTCGCTGGGAGCCCAAACGGGGCGAATACGGTGGATGTGGGAGCAATTCGATGTTCAATTCATGTAGTTTAAGCAGAGCTTTCTCATAGTGAAATGGTTATGCAATGTAAAACCAACACTTTTCTCTTTTGATATCTTTACGATGTCAGCTGACTCACGCAACTTCACTTTTCGATCATTCAAAACGTTTTTGTGGATTTTTTGTTGTTTGCTGGTGTTAACGCCTCATTTGGATGTCCACACGTCTATTGCTTTGTGCATCATTGGTGTCTACGACCACGTTTGAAGTCAGCAAACCATCGTTTCATTGCTGTTTCTGTTGGAGCGGAGTCCCCATAACTCTTTTCAAGCCATTGCTTCGCTTGAACGGTATTTTTCCCCATCAAGAAGCAGTGTAAATTAAACACAAAATTAGTTTTGATCCATTGTTTTGAGAATAACAAAAGTGGCGTCACTCTTAGCACAATAACTCACGAACTATATATATAATTGACGCGTACACCCTTTTTGGGTATTTGGCCGAGCGCCTCCTCCCATTTGTGGTGTGCGTCTTGACCTTGTTCCACAACTGGAGGGATCTACAGTTTCAAGCCGACTCCGAACGGCAGATAGTTTTATGAGGAGCTTTTTCATGGCAGAAATACACGCGGAGGTTTGCCATTGCCTACCGAGGAGCGACCGCTATTAGAAAAATGTTTTTCTTAATTTTTGATCTTTCACTGAGATTCGAACCTACGTTCTCTTTGTGAATTCCGAATGGTAGTCACGCACCAAGTCATTCGGCTACGGCGGCCGAACTCACGAACTAATGTATAGAATATCATGAAATTCTTACAGCTGTTAAGACAAACTGAAAAAAGAGGTGAACGCAATAAAACTAGTGCCATCTATGTGCCTGGCCCGGGACTTTTCGCCCATGTATTGCTTGTTACTTATTTTATGAAAGTAGTGATTTTATGTATTTAGCAGAGCGAAATCAAATCGTTTTAGCTTTTCAATGCCTAAACCAAATTGGTAATGGTGTACAGCTCACTCACCTACTCATAGTTTTTCATATAGCGACTTACATTGAAATTTATTATTTTTCAGGTGTCTGTAAAAGTTTGCGCAGCTGACACCTTAGAAGAGATAGCTTCCGTGCATTACGATCTGTATGCGGGTGTCGTTCATTCGGGCTTCAGCATGGATTCGGGACACTATTACACTTACGCCGCTGATGTCACCAATAAATGGTTTAAATTCAATGACAACGTCGTCACACCTTCCAAATCCGAAGAGCTGCACAATCTTACACCGCCTAATACGCCGTACATACTATTCTACCAAATGGGTGCACGCTCTAATGAAGCGGCGTCCTTCGAAGGTTCCACCACAAAAGTGGTCAAAGTAGATGTGCCAAGTCCATTAACGTTGGAGGAGCTCTCACTGGAGCTGCGTAACTATATTGATCATGATAATTATGTTTTTGCCGAGGAAGTGAAGGAGCGCATTTTCAAGAGCGGCGGTCGAGCAGCATTGCAGAATGCAATGGCAGCAAAACGTGGTGGCGGTGGACGAGGAGGGGGCGGTGGACGTGGTGGTGACTACGACGATGATAACGATTCGGACCAACCGCCACCAACCAGTGGCTGTGGCGGCAATGCGCTCGACATTAACGTTAATCGCTTTGTATACTAAGCACCACCACGAGTCAACGATACTCGAGAATAGACGATAAACGAAACTTTGATTTATTTTGCATTGTAGCTTGTGGCGAAATATGTCGTACATTGTATGAAATTGAAGAAGAATATATAACTATGGTACGAATGATGTGCACGAGAAAGCATAAATGGAAATTGTGTGAGTTAGTTATGAGACTTTTTTATGATGAATGCCTGCGATCGGCAAATCGTTGAGGAGCAAATCGTTAAATTTACCTATAATCCCCAACAATATTACTACTTAGAATCAACCGCCTATTAACATATTTATATATGAATGTAATTATTACTATAATCCTTATATAATTAATGTTGTAATTTTGTAGTACGTACGTTCGCCAGCAAAACGACACAGCAGCGAGCGAAAGTTTCATGAAACATGGAAAAATGGGCAACTTTACATTAAAAAAAGCAAAAAAAAAAAATTATAATTAGGCACAATGTTAGAATTTCCGCAAATGCGCAGCATTTAAACGGAAGTGCTAAAACGAAAACGAACCAAATCGATAAAATTCGATTATAAAAATTTGTACTTGTTATTTATAAAGCGAAGAAAGAAGCCAACTATGTATAACTCCTACTATTACTAATAATATAATGCAAATAGCAGCAACTACAACAACATCAACCACAGAACCTATACATATATATGAATAGCAGTTGTGCAACAATAACTATGCATATGTGCGTATTTGAGTAGAGACGCAGTTAGAGAGCGAGAGAGAGAGAAAGAGAGAGCGAACCAGCAATGGGATCAAATGAAAGTGAAAGTGAAGCGTTGCAATTAATTTTAAAGAGTACTGCAGCTGAATATGATAAGATGATAGCTTATTTTTTCGTCTGGGTTGATGTGTGCGTTTGATTGGATTTAATATGGATATTTGTATGCATGTGCGAGTCGAGCGTGTGTTGTGCGAAAATGCTGTGTATGCATATTCGTTGTGTTATCCTTGTGATTCAGTATATACATATATATACATACATATATTGTATAAATATTTTCCTTTGTTGTATTTTGAATATCATTTGGCGAACAGAAATTAAATAAGAGCAGTCACTTATACCGTAGGTACATAATAGTAACTCCCCGCCCACTTGTTTCTCCCAGCTGCTGTACGCTTATTTCTATATTTATGTATATGCATGTTTGCTAAAAAAATTTATTATGTAAACTTTTCGATTGCCCTCTCAAGCAATTAGTGTGTAATTCAATAGCAAATAATTAAAACCGAAGCTAGACGACTTGGCTAAATTCAAATGCAAAAAACCTGAAATGTTTAAAGAGCATAAAATCCGACCTACCCATAGCTAAGCTTTGCAATCGGCCATTTAATTTTCAACTTTTATTTAATTTTTTTTTTCAAATCCCTTATTAAGGAAATTAGAGTTTTATGCGCAAAAAAAATAAAATAAAATAAAAACAAAAAACAAATAGCGTGATAAGTATAACATATACCTACAAACATATAAAATCCGAGATGAAATTTTTAAATAGGACACTAGCATATACATACATACATACATACATACATACCTTAATATATAAAATGTGTATTGCAATGAAATTGGAATACATACTAAACCACATAAATATACAAACATACATATATACTTATGAATAATAAATAAAACAATATTTAACACATCATCATGTGCTCGTAATATTAAATATTATTTATCTCAATAGGGGGCTGTCATGTGGAAGGCTATTACATGTAATGCATAAATATTTACTTGTTAATACATACAAATACAATTTTTCTATTTAAGTTTCATTTCAAATTTTACATGAAAAAATTTCTTTCGGTTAAGTTTAATAAAGAAAAATATGACTTAACATCGGCAGAATCACGTTTTGTTTATCTACATTATATTCGATCCCAAATGCTCCTTCCAACATCACTGTAAATATGTTAGGGAAAAACTATATGTTAAGTTAAATTTTATTAAATACTTGTCAAGCAAACGCTCGCTAATTAGCTCAACTCTACTGATTAACGTGGTAAAAGCCCTCACCCTATCAACCATTAATTACGGTCTAGCTGTTTATGGATTACACGCTAAACAAAAACTAAAGATGCTTGCTGCTCCCTACTATTCCGCAGTGCGCAGATCCGACATCGCCCATAAAGGCTATTCTTGCCGAATCGGGCCTTCCGTCTCTATACGACAACATGGAGGAAAAAATATTAAGGCTCTATCCAAAGCTTACTCTAAGCCTCAACCTTCTTATTGGCAAAGACTTTCAATCTGCAACCTCACGATTATCTACATACACTTAAAATACTCTCATCAATACACACCTGCGCCTTATTTGCTAAACATGCGGAACTGCCCTCTAAGCCACACACTCTGCGGTACACTAATCACCCACCGTGGGCAGTTAGCAAAAAATCCTTTATCAACGACCTAGCTACTTTACGGAAAGATAATACTTCAAACGCCTTTTACAGGGCCAAATTCTCCGTATCCATCGCAGACTATAAATTTAACGGGTGGCAATTGGTTTTTACTGAAGGTTCCCACACTTCTTACGCAGTGGTAAAGGAAAATCAGGAAGTTATCGCGTACGGCCTTCTATTTTCATTCTGCTCGATTTTCACCGCTGAAGCAACCGCTATATTACAAGCCGTTCAATACTGCTGCGCCAAAAGTAAGGGTAAACATATAATTTGCTCCGACAGTTTGTCCTGCTTCCAAGCCATCCAAAACCACAAAAAACTGTATTAAAAACATACTAATAGGACTATGAATAAGTTCGTGCGGTTTTTTTCCGAAATTTGAAACTTTATTGACGTAAAATGGTTACAAATTTAATATTCAAAATATTGTCCATCGCTTACTACTACTTTTTCCCATCTTTCTGGCAATTCACGGATTCCCTTTGTGAAAAATTCGGTCGGTTTTGCCGCAATCCACGAATCGATCCATTTTTTGACTTCATCGTAATTACGGAAGTGCTGGTCAGCCAGGCCATGTTGCATCGATCGGAAGAGATAGTAATCGGATGGCGCAAGGTCTGGACTATACGGCGGGTGGGGTAGGACATCCCTTTTGAGCGTTTATAAGTATGTTTTGACCACTTGTGCAACATGTGGCCGAGCATTGTCATGTTGCAAAATAACTTTGTCGTGTCTATCGGCGTATTGCGGCCGTTTTTCTCGCAGTGCTCGGCTCAAACGCATCAATTGTCGTCGGTAGACATCCCCCGTAATCGTTTCATTCGGTTTCAGTAGCTCATAATACACAACACCCAGCTGGTCCCACCAGATACACAGCATAACCTTCAGGCCATGAATATTCTGCGCCGACGTCGATGTTGAAGCATGGCCAGGGTATCCATACGTTGCCCGACGTTTTGGATTGTCGTAATGGACCCACTTTTCATCGCCAGTCACAATTCGATGCAAAAAACCCTTTCTTTTGTGCCGTTGAAGCAGTTGTTCGCATGCCATAAAACGGCGTTCAACGTCTCTTGGCTTCAATTCATACGGCACCCAATGGCCTACCTTTCGGATCATTCCCATGGCTTTTAAACGTTTGGAAATGGTTGATTGATCAACTCCCAAAGTTTTTGCAACCTCTTCTTGCGTTTGAGCCGGATCTTGATCGAGCAATTCCTCCAATTCGGTATCCATGAACTTTGGCGGCGCACCCTCGCGTTCTTCGTCTTCCAAGCCAAAATCACCACTTTTAAAGCGTGCAAACCACTTCTGGCACGTTCGCTCAGATAGAGCATGCTCACCATAAACTTCCACCAAGATACGATGACTTTCGGCTGCTTTTTTCTTCATATTAAAATAATGAAAAAGAATTCCCCGCAAAAACACATTATTTGGCACGAAATTCGACATTTTCAAGTGTGGTAAAAATATTGTTGTTTACGCTTCAAATAAAAAACTTATACTGACGTTTGTGCCTTACGACAGTAGCTCTCCAATGAATGTTTGGAAATGTGGATCGATGGAATAATAATCAAGTTACGCCATCTGTTGTAAAACCGCACGAACTTATTCATAGTCCTATTAATTACCCATCGTAGTAGCATCAAAATTATGTGGATAACTAGGCACTCCGGCATCCAGGGTAACACACTGACAGATACAATTGCCAAGGGCATTTCCATTATACCAACAGTCACATCAGAAGTCATCCTACCTAGCGATATATACCGACTTATTCATGAACAGAGGCAAACTAAGTTACTTCGTGAATGGTCGTATTATAAACACCATTATTCGAATATTAACCCCAAACGTACAAAACCTGCCTATCCATCATCGGTACCCACCAACCACATTACCCCATACACACGACTTCGTATGGGCACACCATAATTACTAGCGTACACCTACTACAGGGTAATAAATCCAAGACCTGCCCCTTCTGCCAAGGCACAGTCAGTGTGCATCATCTACTGGTATCCTACCCAGAACTTGCTTCTCAAAGGCATCACCACTTCAGCAACACAGATCCTATTCTACTTTTAAAAGATGCCACTGAAGATAACATTAACAAAATTTACAAATTTCTGAAGGACACCGACCTACTCCGCCTTATCTGATTTAACACACATCACCAGCTAGCCGAAAGCCTCTGCTAGCGCTGCGTTTGCTTGAGTTTACTTATAATTTTATTATCATGTAAGCTTTACAAAAAAAAAATCAATGGAGGCAGTTATGCTAAGATCAGAGGTTGCTCAGGAATGCCTGGCAGCTCTAAATGATATTAGAGCCGGCTTCAAGGTCAGTCTTATATGGGTTCCAGGCTATAGAAAAATATTGAATGCAATTGCAAGGCCGCTGAGCTTGCCAGAAAGGGTACTAATCTTCCACTGCTTGAAACCAAATTAAAGATAAAAAATAATATTCTCCAGTAGGCCAATAGGTGGCCATGGAAAGAAGAAAATACGTGTGCTACAACCCGCCGTATGTTTCGCCGCAAATAGATAAGAAAAGGTAAGAGGAGAATTGCTTAACCACTCAAGAGTGAGCTTCGCGAAGACAGTCGGTTCTACGTTACCGGAATGACTCGGGTTTTTCCGACCAAGGGCTGCCGCCCCAGTAAACTAGCCCTGTCTAGTGAACCGTTTATCAAGGTCGTGACTTGTGCCACCGGTCATTGGCTGTTGGCGGTAGGCCCTCTTCTCGGTTAGGAATATTTTCGCATGAATACTGCAGAAGTTGTAGAGACGCGGAGGAAAAAGAAACAATAGAACACTTCCTCTGTTATTGTGTAGCCTTAGCTAGGAGTCGAGCGAGGGTGTTAGGAAAATGCCATTTTGACTCTCTTATGAAACTATCCGGTGTTGGGATATAAACTATTCTACCCTTCATAACAGAGAGTTAAGAGAGAGAGTCTACTGGTTTCATGAAAGAGAATCTAACTGGTTTCATGAAAAATAAACAATAAGGTTTCCGTTGTTGTAGCAGTATACTTATCCCTGTCAGTGTTATGTAGATCACCGGCGTCTTCGTTTAGCTCATCTAACGGTAGGCCCAGGAAACTTGCTGTTTCGATAGGTTGGGCTCAGAGGGAAAAGCTGTGAATTATTATTGGTTTAAATGTTACATTATTAGCGGTTGTTTCTCGGCAGCCAATGGCAAACTTCCGAGTGTATTCTGTCAAGAAAAACCTCCTCTTAAAAAACCATTTGCCGTTCGGGGTCGACTTAAAACTGCAAGTCTCTGCATATGTGAAACAACATCAAGACGCACGCCGCAAATAGGAGGAGGAGCTTGGAGCTCACAAAAGTGTACGCGCCAATTATTTTTTTATTTTTTTTTAAGGGATAGTTTTTCCGTGCTGGGCCCCAAGATTTACATACATTCGAAATTACTACACACCCACTTGTAGGCGGAAGTTATTGAACTCAGATAACTCTCACAAGTTTTCTGCTCTTGTGATACTTTTAAGCTTACAGGGTTTGATTGAAAAGTAATGAGTCTTATTTTTTTAAGCAGTTTTATTAAACCTTTTGGCTTATACAACTAATATTCTTCAAAATAGGACCCTTGAGCGTCAATACACCGCTGGTAGCGGTCCTTCCACTGCAGGAAACATTTTTTAAACTCATCTGCCGGAATCGCGTTCAATTCGGCTGTCACAGTTTTTTGGATCGCCTCGATGGAGTCGAAACGCCTCCCCTTTAGCTTTCTTTTCAGGCGCGGGAACAAGAAGAAGTCCGGTGGGGACAGGTCTCGGCTGTAGGGGGTGGGAAAGCACCGGAACCCCCCTCTTGGTCAATGCAGAGGTGCAGAGGAAGACGGTGTGTGCTGGCGCATTGTCGTGATGAAGGTCCAATTGTTGACGAGGTCGGGTCGAACCCGGGCGACGCGGTTATTCGGCCCTGTTAACTTTTTTATATCTTTATCTTTAAATTTGCACTTGTAAAACATAGGTTTGCTGGCAGAGCCTCATTTACTCTAGCAAACAGTCATGCAAATTAGAAAATTTCCCAAAGCCAATATCTGAATATTGTATTGCGTACACTCACACAGTCGACTGCTTTCTTTGCAGGCAAATCAGACCGCTATTTACAATAGATACCGAACATACCAGTCCTTTTATATCCGCAATCACTGGCGATATCAGGAGCCTTGATTAGCGCCCACAGTTCAGTGCATCTCAAGTTTAAAAAATTTTAATTTTTATAAAATCACTTTCGAGTTAGCACTAAATAAATATAAACAACTTATACATGTATGTGTTTGTGCCAAACAGAGATATATGTATAAGCACATACCCTACAAAACAGCTGACTATCATATAAGCACTCATATTATCATCATCACTGTCCTCATGAAACTACACATTTTCGCTCTATCCATGGGAAAGTGCTGATAGTTTTACCTTGTCGGTGTGATATTCTATTGATCTCTTATCAATAGCAATTTCGTATAACTATATCTACTATGCTCAAAAAAATCATTTTTATTCTTACAATGTAATAACTGCTGAGAACTAAACTCCTTATTGTCGTCATCACAAACTTCTCAGCACTAATAATCAAACTTCTAATTTTTGTTATCAAAAAGTAATCAGAACTAATGTCAAAAACTACCCATTTTCGTTATCATGAAATGTTTTACTTAGAAATATATAAAATTAATATTTTTTTGTATTCATTAGAAAACTCTTACATATCAATTCGGTGTTTCATCCACGGAAATTCGAACTCACGCATTTTCAAATGTTAGCCAAGCCTCAACTCATTAAGACTGTAAATGTGTGTTGGTATTTTTGCCGAAAGTGCTCAGCCAAGGCGAATTTATTACAGGTGACAGCAAACACATATAAGTAAAACCCTACATGTATTTGTTGTTGCGTTTGGTGCAAGCATCATGTCAAAATCAGCAAGCAAATGTAAACATACGAATGTAAACATACCAATACATACGAACAAGGCATATCATTTTGACGTAAGCCATATCTACGGCGAAAAATTCAGCTGGGTGAATGCTGTCACCTTATTAATTCCACCTTGTGCTCAGCATTGGCTTGTAGGGTACATATGCACATGTAAATATAAAATATAAGTCAAAATTATAGAAAATAAATATATCACTTTCATTTGTTTTCTTTATATAGCTCGAATTTTTTTAATGGGAGACCATTAATTTAAAGAATTGAAAGAGCAATTTCATATCATTAATTTAACCGCTCTGGTAAACTTGTGCAAAATTCGTCCAAGTTATTTTTAATTATTTAATTTACTAAAACACTTTGTGGCACACTGTGCAGCCGCGACATAGCGTCGAACGAGCTGTCAAAAACAGCTGACTGAGCGCTAAAAGCTCCAGCGCTCCAAATTCGACTCAGGTAAAGTTTGCAGTTATTGGATGTGGAAAAGATAACATTGGGAGTGCAAGCATGCGAAACAAGTTTTTTGGTGGCTGTGCCTAATATAAATAATAAACATCCAGCAGCAGCAGCAGTAGAAGCAGCGGCAGCAGCAATGCCCACTTGAGCGCGAAAAAACAAAACAAAAATAGAACAAAAAACAAAGAAGCAAGCAAGAACTCTCGTATATAATAAACGCAAGTAAAGTGTTGGACGAGTTGCGGAAGAGTCAGGCGGGCGCAAAATAATCCAGAGCGGCAGAAAAAAGTGATGAACAGGCAGAGAAATCAGTCAGTCAGAACTGAGCAAAGCAGCGCAATAGAACGCCCAAAAAACCCAAACGGGTACATCAACAAAGGCAGCGAATTACAGAATAAAATAATTTTTATTAAGAAAGGAATTAACTATACATAAAAGTGTGGCAAAGTGTTGTGCAAAAGCGCATTAATTCATTGAATTAGCGCTTTGTGAATTCTACGAATTTAGAAGAAATTACTCAAGTAGTGAAGGTGTGAATAATCCTCGAGGAGGTGCACATACACGCAAACACGTACACACCCTTCAGTTTTGTAGGGGTGCTTTCATATGCAAAAGGACAGTGGCCTATCGAATGTGACGCGGCAGAAACGCGACGGCGTCAGCGCTTTAACGACTACGACAACAACAGTTCGGCAGTAGTGGAGCAGCTGGACAATCACATGCGTGATTTTGGCGTTATTTAACCAAAAATTATGTTACTATAATTTTGTAAAAGCGGTAATAAGAAGTCAAATATTGGAATGATCAAATGTTGATTTTGCGCTGATATTAGCAAGACTAGTGAGGATGAAAGTAACCAACCAGGCGTTTCTTATTGGTACAGTGTCTGCTAGAAACTGCTAGAGAAACAAGTGCGATTGAAGACTGAGTGAAGCGAATTTTGCCAGACATACCAGCAACAGCTAAGCTGAGGTTGCGCTGCAAAGGACACGTAGGCACAACGCGAAGTCGGGTAAAAATACCTACCTACTTTTCACTGCATCAGGAGACCACTTGCTGTAGAGGTGAAAAAGGACATATGTGCGACAAGTTATACTACATAAATGTACTGTGGCTGAGCAGACGACGAAATTGATCAGAATCAGTCGATATACATCTTTATCAGTGTACAGTTTTGTGTTTTGTGTTTTAGCAGCCAGCGTATGCAGAATAACAAACATACTTTGCCTAAACAGTGGACAAAGTTGTTCAACACAAAGCATTAAGCACGCATAAGACAGCATTAAATTTTTAAATTTATAGAATTGAAAAATAAATTAAAAAACGACAAACACGATTAATCAAAAAACAAAAAATCGCGGCTGCATTTTAGACTGCAGTAAAGTTTAAGTACCAGTGGAATCATAATGAAATAAAAAATAATAATAAAAATCAACTAACGTTTAAGCTAAAGTTAACAGTGTTACCGCAAATTGTCGCATTTTATAATAATAATCGTATCACGACTGAAGAAAGAAGCAACGCGAAAGCTTCAAAACATATTTTACTAGTAGCCACACAAAGAACAAAAACAACACAAACACCAAGATGCGGTTATTTCCTGTGCGCTTATCGAACATAACAAAAATGCTCGACATGTACTCGCAGTTCAATCCGTCGCCGTTGTCAATAAAACAATTTATGGATTTCGGTAAGTTATTTTTTGCATGCTTAGTGCAGTGTTAAATACTTACATATACTTACACATACATAAATACTATGAATCATGAAGTGGGGCTCAAATGTAATGTGAATAATATTTCTGGCCTATTTGAATGCTGAATATGCAATTACAAGTTCATGTTTGTTTATTGCATTTATTAATTGGAGAACAACAATAAGTTTCCCACCGGTAGAATACTATCTTATTGCAAATAACGAAAGCCCAGTCCACAGAAGTTTTTAATAAAATGCTTATAAATATATAAAATTCCTCGTGGGAATATTTTTGTTCATTGCTATGCCAGAATACGTTAGAAAGCGCGGTGTTCCAAGTTATAACAAATTCTAAATTCAAACTGGGCCTCAGGAACATACACTCAAGGGCAATAAAATAGGTGTGCGAAATTTTGACCAGTTTTGGCATTTTACTTTTGCTTATTTAATGTCTATGTTTTATAAAAGTTTAACTCATTATACAAAAACAAAAAAAAAGCAAAAAAAACAAAAAAAAGCAAAAAAAAAAGCAAAAAAAAACATAAAAAAAAATCATAACAATTGCTGCTTCAAAATTGATGGGGGAAAAAATATAAAAATTCTGCAAATTTTCTAACTTTTTACACAGAAATTTTAGAATTATTTTTAGTATGCAGTTTTATTTAATAGCCCATTCAATTTTAGTGTAATAAATTGCTAGTTGCAAGTGACTACAGAATATTGTTGATTTGTGACAATTTTGTTTGCTGATTTATCAGAGTACATACATATATAGATATGGTAAAAGGTGATCAATTTAGAAGTATCGGATTTTAAATTCAAATAAAACAAAGAGAATTCAAATTGATTGGGCAATATTTTTATTATTTTTGCGTAGAACCATTCATGACATTTTTTTTTCAAGATACTCCCTTTCAAATCCACAATCACCAATTTTGAATGACTCGCTTTAGGACTTCGTTTGATACCTCGTGAATAACTTTAGTAATGTGGGCTGCCAATGCCTCAATCGAATCTGGTTTATCCACAACGCATTTAGACTTTACTTACTCCCACAAATAAAAGTTCAAAGGTGTGACGAGTCCGAGACGAGAGATAAATTGCTCAGCGAAACGACGACGTAGTAAATTCATTGTTTCACGGCCTGTATGGCAAGTAGCGCCTTCCGCCGTGTTGGAACCAAATGTTTTTGAGATTACCGACATCAAAAAGTCGTTCATCGCGGCGCGATGCCATTCGCCATTCACTGTTACAGCCTCGTCTTTGAAAGAATATGGGCCGATGATTCCTCCAGCCCATAGGCTGCATCCACCGGTTGTTCTCAATGGATGTAATGACTGTTCTTGAATGGCTTCGGGCTGCTCTTCAGGCCAAATGCGGCAATTTTGCTTATTGACGTAGCCATTAAGCCAACAATGGCCTCGTCGCTGATCATCATAAGTGATGAATACCTTTTACAGATCATCGATTTTCGTAATGAAACTGTACGATTTTTAAAGGTTGTTGAGGCGTAAGTCTTTCCATAATGAAATGCCAATAAATACTGAAAAAAAATTATGTATTTTTTTGACAGCAATCACTCGTGATCTGTCAAAACACCCCTATTGGAAAAAGTACCTCCTGTCTGATCACCCTTTATATCCATATTCACAATATATAAAACTATGTTGGATTAGTGTCAAAAAAAAAAGGTCACAAAATTTAGACCTGATAGATCACATTGGCACCGAAAGCCTGAAAAATTAGAAGTTCCGACACATGTTTGGAATGCAAGAATAAACTAAAAAAACTAATCTAGTACTTGGAACTTAATCTGAGATGATTGGAGTAATCATATTTACGAATCAATATTAAAAAAAAATTCTGCTTAACCAGGTCTTTTCAAAGTGATGGCTATGCTGCTATTATGCTGCTACACCAACAACAACATCAAGATCATTTGAAGTCTTCCTTCCTTCGAAAAGTCGTATTACGGACTTTGTATTGCCCATATAAAAGCAGGGTATCTGTATTAAGATTGTTCTAGTCTGTGGTGGGTGATCCCTGAGGCTTAAAACTTTGACGTCGGGTTATTCAACTTTAGCATATTCGATGGTCCTTCCGCAATAGCGACATAACTCAAAATTCTATATATTTACATATCGATGGTCCTTCCGCAATAGCGACATAACGCAAAATTTCATATATTTATATAACGATGATCCTTCCGTAATAACGACATAACTCAAAATTTCATATATTCACATATCGATGGTCCTTTCGCAATAACGACATAGCTCAAAATTTCATATATTTATATAACGATGATCCTTCCGTAATAACGACATAACTCAAAATTTCATATATTCACATATCGATGGTCCTTTCGCAATAACGACATAGCTCAAAATTTAATAAATAAAGCAGTATTAACTTGAAAGCTTAAATTTTTCCATAAAAAATGACCGCAAATAATCTACAATAATTATGTGCAAAAACATGGTATTACTAAATTATGAAAGGCGAAAATTTTAGATGGCTCTGGGGTAAATTGTTATCATTTGAGTTCTCCATTTAAAACAGCAGAGCAACGATATGTTAAGTCTAAAAAAATATCAATGATACATCACTCAAAATAATTTATTTTTTATTTAGCAAAAAAAGTTATTAAAAAAAAAAACTGGATGATTAATTTTGGGCCACCTTGTTCATACGTGTTTTTGCATGCAAAGAGAGGCCTGACTAACTTTATCACTCTTTAGGAATGTTAATTTGTTTTTTGACCTCTTTTATGGCAAAGACTATAAAAATATGGTCTTTTAAGGCTCTAATAAATCGGCTATCACTTTCAAGTAACTTTTATCACTCCATGGCAATAAATATTAACTAACGCGATTTTCTTTATTTTGATATACATTTCCGATGAATTGTTTTGGCAAAAATTCTGCTGATAATTCTTGTTGATTGTGAATATTATTGCTGGTCAAGTCATAAAGAAATATACACACTTGCAAGCACTTATAGCTGCCTATACTCGTGTGTATATGTATGTGCTTTCTAATATCGCTATACTTTGATCAGCAAATTTCGAAATTTTAATGCTGATGGTTTGTTTTTCTAAATTTGAAAATTGATAAGCTTTCGATTTGATGGTTTAAGTGCATACTAAGTCATCGGGAGAGCAAACCTTATCACTTTGTGCTAACAAATCTTTGACTAGGTACTTTTGGTTTTTTGGGTGTGCAATGATTGTTGGCATATTTTGCTGACACTCGCTATATGTGGCTATCTAATTATTCTCTACTTCTAAGCTCTTGTATAGTGAACTCTTTATGAACTCATAATCGCACTTGTTCGAATTTGCTGGAATCCAGAATGTTGAAGAAAAAACGGCCTCAAAGTTTCAATTTACTATGTCTTCCTAAGTTAAAGTAAAGACACATTTTGAGCTAGAGAGATACTGAATTTTTTTCACATCGCAAACGCAGAGCTTGTGGTCATATCTGCATACTTATTTAAAGAAAATTCTATTTTTTTTTAATTATGCCACTACTGCGGAATATATGTAGCCAAATTCAAACAATTGCGTTTATGAGCTGTACAACCAAAACATAAACATTCACGCCTGCCGTTTTATTATTTGTTTTGCTTGTTTCTAAAGTCACTTAACTTCTTATCTACTCCGGCGGATCGAGTTTTATTAAGTTTTTAATACACTTGTTTACATGCATAAGCACATATACTCGTGTGTTATTTGCATAAATCTATTGCTCTTAAAATCTCCACCCTAATAAATTAGAGATAATTCATTTACTGCTCAATGTTTACTTGTATTTCGCATATTTTTCGAGACTTAAAGCGGCAGCCCGGGCAAAGCTTCACAAAGAATGTTTGACTTGTTTTTGTGCACACATTTTATTAACACTATATCCCTTTGTTTTGCTTTGTTGTTTTAAGTTATTTTATTTTTGTGAATTTTTTGAAAGCCGGTATCTTCTTTAACATTTTCGCAACTACTATCGTACAGTTGATTGACCACAAAGGTTTTACACTCTACTCTCAGCGTGGTGAATGTGAATGTTTATGACTGAGTGTATATGTAGGTACACTCTCACCATGACTCTCAGTGTATTGCAGGGGTATGAAGGCTACGTATTGATGGTGCGTGTAAATTAATTTTGTAATTTAATTAACATTAAAATGAAATATGGGGTTTGCGTTTGTACGTATGTACTTACTTACTAACTGCTCAAGTTTTTTACTGTATATAGAAGAAGAGCCTAGTTATAGTCACTTGACACTTGCACTCATAGAAATGATAAAAAAAGTTGGAGAAAAATTCTAAGAATTCTGGTCAAAGAGTTGAATAAATAAGTGTATGGAGGAAATTAACAATTTTTTTGATTAAATTTTTTTTTTTGATTTTGTTTCCAAAATTTTTAACTTTTTTTTTTAATTTTCTCTTTTAAATTTTTGTAAGGTTAAAGAGTAAATATATTGATGAAATTAAAAATGTTTTTATTTGGTTTTTTAAATTTTTCTTAACTTTTTTAAATTGTTTTTTTTTGTTTTTTTTTGAATTTTCTTTTTTAAATTGTTTTTTTGTTTTTATTGTTTTTTTAAAAGGTCTGACTGATTTTTGATTCTGATTTTGCATTATCTTGTTTTTGTTGTACTAAGAAAATTGTGGTGTGCTTATCATTTTTCACTGGAGTGTACATGAGGAGAAATTGTATAGAGTAAATCTGCGATACGCTAAAACACTTTGAAAAACATACTATTTTATGCTTTTGATGAAATTTTTGAAAATAAAAGAAAAAAAATTTGATATTTTTTTATTTTTAATTCTTTTAACGATTTTTTTTATGTTTTTAATTAAAAAAAAAAATTATTTTAGTTGTATAAAAAAAAGAGTGGTGTGCTTACAATTTTGAACCGGGGTGTACATATGTATACCTAAAGCTTTTTTTAATTTTTTTTTTATTTTTTTATTTTAAGTTTTTTTTATTTGAATTTAGATTTTTTTTATCTTCGTTTTTCAATTTTTTTAATTGTTATGTTTTTGTATAAGTTTTTTACGTTTTTTTAATATTATTTATGTTACATTTTTTAATTTTTATTAAATTTTTTTTTATTAAATTGTTTTTTTTGTAATAATATAATAATATTTTTTTTGTAAATACAATTTTTTGTTTTTGTAAATAAAATTGTTTTTTTTTTGTTTTTACAAGATCTATATTAACATTTTGCGTTATTTTGTTTTTGTTGAAGTGTGAACTATTTGCTTTATAAAAACAGATCGGTGTGCTTATAATTTTTCACCGGGGTGTTCATGAAAAGAATTTGTTTTATGAAATGTTTGTTTTTATTTCTTATTTTAAATTTTTGAATGTTTTTAAACTTTTTTTTAATTTTTTTTTTTTTTAGATTTTTCTTGGATCTTGGTTTTTTAATTTTTAATTTTTATTTCTTTGTATAATTGTTTTTAAGTTTTTTTTTAATTTTTTTATATTTTTCAATTTTTATTAATTTTTTTTTGGTAAATGAACATTTTAGAACAAGGTCTGACATTTTGCGTTATCTTGTTTTTGTTGTAGTAAGAATTATTAATATTATTAGTTGTATAAAAAATTGTGGTGTGCTTATAATTTTTCACCGGGATGTATATGAAAAGAAATCGTATAGAGTAAATCTGCGATACGCTAAAAATACTTTGAAGGAAGTTTTACGATTCTATGCTTTTGATAAAATTGAAAATTTTTTTAATTTCGTTTTTTTAAATATTTCATTTTAAGTTTTTTTAATGTTTTTAAAATTTTTGTTTTTAATTTTTTTTTTTAATTTTTAATGTTTTTTTTTTTTTAAATTTTTATTAATTCTTTTTTTTTTAATTTTTATTAATTTTTTTTTTTTTATTTTTATTAAAAAATATTTTTTCTTTAGTTTTTTTTTTAAACGATGCGATACGCTAAAAAGACTTTGAAGAAAGTTTTACTATTGTATGCTTTTCGCTTTTTGCCTATTTTTATTTAGTTTGTTTTCCTTGCTTTAGGCCTCGTTCGCGCAGTTATCGCATAACATATTTTTATATCAGCATCATCACTATCTATTAGCGTTACAGCTTGGAGTGGGCTTTAGCTACCTCCGCAAACTTCGTCTATTCAACACGATTCAGCGCTAGAGATTTCCAGTTTTTGACGCCTAATTTCTTCAGGTCCTCGATAACGTTTCGCCTTATACAGAGAGTAACGTTTCATTGTGAAGTTGTGCAGGCGGCATCAGAAGACATCCCGTCGCTCTTTTGAGCGCAGCATTTTGGCAGGTTTGAAGCTTCTGCGACTCAAATGTCGCCAGTAACGTTTCTTTGTTTGGGAAACCGATTACCATAAGAAGCTTATTATGGCAGAAAACGCCTTATAGGTTTGCCATTGGCTGCCGAGCACCGACATCTGTTAGAAAAACACTTGCTTTGGATATCCAATTTCCATCGTGGATATCAGAATTTGCGATTTACTGCCTGTATGGCAAGCACAAACACAATAGATTTAGATTTAGATTCATTGGAGGTTTGCACTTCAACCGCATTGCTTTTTGTGCTCTCAACTCATCACAGTACTTCCTTCAGACCCAGTTCCCTTATTAAAAAATAAGGCGGCCGCTAAATAAAGCGAAAGACGATATGTTGTTGTGATTGTAAGTCATTTAGTTCTTGTCTGTCGGAACTTGTCACCTTTCACGTCACAACAGTACTTTGTGGCCGCGGTAGCACGTGGGATGGAAGTTGACAAGACGGAATCTGTCGAAACCTGATATTTGTGAATTGTAGGCAAAAGTTAACGTAAATTAAAAATGCATATAAATATTTATTATAAATTACGTTTCAATAGAAAACAAACAAAGAAAATCATCGCATTCGCTAAACGTAAAAATTATTAATTCATCAAACGTTTCACTAATTGATGATTTGCATTACTAATCAGTTATTTTCTTTATATGCCGAAGCGACAATGTCAGCGAATATTTAATGATAATAATACATATGTATTTGTGTACTAATAAAATGCGAGGTGTGGCCAAATGCTGGCGAGCGTATTTCGCCTTATTCTTGCGCCGTGTGACTTTTACTTGTTTTCTTAGGAGAAATTTATATTGAAAGTTACGACACTTGGGCCACCTTGTGCGTACTTATTAGGTAGAATATAAATAAACTAAATGGCAAACAAATATTTTATTGGCAAGTCATTAATGTTGAAAAAAAAAAAATAGAAATTCACCAGCCGATTCCCTACGCTCTACAATCAATCACAAAAGCATTAGTTGACAGTGGCCGCCAGCGTACGAGTATTAAGCCCGTCGGAAGTGGTTTAGGGGGTAAATCGTTTTATCTTAAATCTATGCGAAACTCATTTGCGGAAGCAAGTAAATTACAGTACCTGGTGAAGAATATTGAAATTACAGTCATTCGAATTTCGCGATATAATTCGCAAAATAGTAATACAATCCACCAACAATGGCTTGGAAGTTTGTTGCTGGTTGATTTCGATAAAAATAAAAAAATGTGTAAAAAGCCTTTAATCGCAAGTTTCATTTACTATTATTTGCTTGGTACCTATGTACGTATGTATGTTTGTGCGGGTATACAAAAAGTTAATATGCACGTGTGGATTTATGGGGCCTGGCATTGTTTCTTTGCAAATACTCTTAACATAGTGCGACTAAATTTAACTTTTTCTCGCATCGATACATATGTGCGCCATACTACATATAACTCAATGGGAACAAGTCTGTTCTTTTAGTTTTTCACCATTACGTCAGGAGTTTTTTTAAAGGAAAGTTTGACTTAGGACACAGCATTACAAAATTATTCTACGTAGGTAGCAGAAATGGTTGAATTACCAAACTTTCACTCCCCAAAGTAGCACTAAAGCGTCGTTTTGTCACGATTTTGAGACCGCCAACAAGCAGATATCTACAGCCAATCAGAGCTGCTGACGTAATGGGGCAGATTGATGGGATTTAGGTTGGCGCACTGCCCCAGACTGTCGAAGAAAGGAGCACCCAGTGACCTTAATCGTCTAGCTGACAAAGCCGGACATTTGCCGAGAAAATGTCAATAGTCTCTCTTGCTCTGAAAGGGTGTTGTTGTTGTAGCAGCATAAACATTGGGAATGCTGCTGAAGTGACAGTCCTTGGCCGGGTATAAATCCGAGTCGTTCCGGCTGCGTAAAACCGACTGTCGTGCGAACGGTCCGAAAGGTCCCGCCAGCTTTTGCAATCGGGGTTGAATGGTAGGTAAGTCTAGCTTTTTTACGTTTGTGCCAATCGTACAATGATCGAGTTTGGAAATTTGAATGATGTGGAGTCCCCACGACTTTCTGAGTACTCCGTCTATTGTACTGGGGCCACCTGATTTTCGAAATACAACATGAAGAAATGGAGCTCCATCTGATCTGTGCTTTCCTGAGAAATAAGTTATGCAATTTCCCTTTAAAAATAGTCAAGGCGATGCCGATGAACGGGCAGGAGATATCCGAGACCAACTCAGTCGACCTCTTCCTGGCAAGCTAATTAGCAATTTCATTTCCCTCTGTTCTGTGTTCCTATGTCTTGGAACCCAAGTCAGAGAAATGTTATCTGCACACCCCAAAGGTTTTTTCTCCCCCCTTCAAGAGCTGACTAGTTTGGATCTGCACTATGGCGTCGTCAGAGCCTTGAACGCGACTTGACTGTCGGGAAAAAATATTTAATGGTAAACGTAGTCAAAACTTGGACTTGATCGCATGGACCATGTAACGAGTAGGCGCGTCGAGCATATGCCGAATATCATATTAAAAAAAAAATAAATGTCATGTAATTATCTATCAGATTATACAATAATAAAAAGAAAAAAAATGCCATAAAATTATCAACCAGCTTATAATAAAAAAAAATACTATCCAAAAATATTTCTGTTTTGTATTGTCATTTTATGTTCTCAAGCTCTTAAAACACACCCTTTATATTATATATGTATGGACTCCTTTACTCAACTGGCTAAGCGTACACCTTGGCGGCAGCCACAAGCTTACCTAAGCTGCGTTTGTGCTAAGAAGCTAATAAAAGTAAGACCACTAATTCTTCTTCGACAACTTTTTTTATTATTATTTTTTCTATTTTTTTTTATAAATTTTTTTTTATTTATTTAAAATATAAAATTTTATTTTTTTTTTTAATTTTTTTTTTTTAATTTTATTTATTATTTATTATTTTCTATTTAATATTTTTTTAATTGTTTTTTTTTATATTTTAAATATTTTTAAATTTTTTTTTCTATTTTTTTAATTTTTTTCTATTTTTTATGTTTTTTTTATTTTTTTTATATACATTTTTTATATTTTTTTATATTTTTTTTATTTTTATTAAGTTTTTTTAATTTTAATTTTATATTATTTTTTATTTTTTTTTATTTTTTTAATTTAATTTTATTTTTTTATTTTGCTTGAATTATTACTATCCGGTTCTAGATGAGATTCCGTTCACGCTGACACAGCTTTGTACAAAGCAAACACACCACTTAGTTGACGGACACAAAA
The DNA here is from genome assembly GCF_028408465.1 of Anastrepha ludens. Classification (NCBI taxonomy): domain Eukaryota; kingdom Metazoa; phylum Arthropoda; class Insecta; order Diptera; family Tephritidae; genus Anastrepha; species Anastrepha ludens. Next base: position 28,179,333 of record NC_071502.1, on the reverse strand, counting down.
GCCCCTAATTTTTTCGCACTTTTAATATTTCGTATATATTTCGACGCCTTAAATCCTACAAAAAATTTCAAATAATGACAGAATTTTCTATTAGGGCAAAAATTATGAAATGAGCTTTCAGTTTTACTCATTCTTACGAGTTACTTCTATTATAATTTGCTATTATCTCGTGGAAAAACTCACAGACTGACGACTCAGTAATGTTTTATTTATTATTTAAATTTAATTTGAAAAACGGTCGGTGAGGGAAAGTCGTTATTTGTCGTTTGCATTCTACTGCTACATACTTATAATAAAGCACCCCACACACAAAGTGATTTATCGATCAATCAGTTGAGCGAGTAGCAGGAGTGATACCATGCACACCACACCACTTGAACAACTTTCGTAAAATGCTTGCCAAAATTTAATGAGCATTAGGCGATTATTTTGAAAAACAGTAAAGCTATTTTCGATGATGATTTTTGGTATTCATTCGCTTTCCCCAACAAAAGAAATTGCACTTTGCGAATTACATCGCCTCCCACATTGGGTTTGCATATTGCAATTGCAGCAGCCCGCGAAGAGCCGATGACCGGTGCATTGGCAAGAATATATTTGGACTTTAGTGAATTAAATATTACTCTTCCTTTTTTATTTTGCGAAAAAGAACCGAATAAGAAACTCAAGCAACTGGAAACAGCTGATCAAATATCACTCGAATAGCGCAATAAATTTATGGAGTAAAATAAATTATTGTCTTTGTTTGCATCGATTGAGAAATGACAAAAGAGTTTTCAATGTTTTGTAATCCTATGGCATGAGTTTGAACGAATAATAAATTCAGAAACCAACAATCTTTAGAATACTGCTTATTGCACCGTGTAACAGTACTTTTCACACATGAGAAAACCAATAATTGCGCAAAGCTGCAAGGTAAAGTCCAAAATAAAGAAGACTGAGCTAAAATAGAAACAAAAGGAGCTTTGTTCTGATAACTTCGAGTTTATTTATATAAAATAGTCTGCCCTGGCCTCGATGCACTGTTTTGTGTGATCTAAAAGCTTTTCGAAAGAGTGTTTTAGGTCATTGACCGGAATACGGAATGTACTTCAGGATGTCGGTACACGCCTTTTGGATGGCCTCTACAGACTCAACACGTTTTCCTTTCATGGTTAAATGCAATTTTCCGAATAGGTAGAAGACACAGGGAGCCACATCAGGCGAATACGGTGAGTGATTGATGGTTGAAATGCGATTACTTGTCGAAAAATCAGTCACAAGAGTCGAATGATTAGATGATGCATTATACCGCAATAAGGGCCAGCTTCCTCCTTCGCGCTATTCAGGGCGACGTCGATAAATGCGATGCAACAAACGCTTAAAAACGCTAAGATAGAAAATTACATTGACGGTTTGGCCCGTTGGCACGAACTCCTTGTGGACAATTCCCTTGGAATCGTAAAAACAGATGAGCATCGACTTGATTTTTTACTTCTCCAAATGCGATTTTTTGGTGGTGGCTCGTCTGGGGCCTTCCATTCGGCACTTTGACGCCTAGTTTCAGTTTCGTATTGGAATTACAATGTTTTGACACCAGTTACAATGTTGTAAAGGAAGTTCTCGTCTTTTCTCGCCTCTTTAATGAGGTCTCTCGAATGTTGAGTTCTGAACTATTTTTGGTCCTCAGTTAACTTGTGCGGAATGAAACGTGCACAGATCTTTCGTAAGCCCAAATGATCAGTTAAAATGCGATAAATCGATGTTTTAGAGATATTCAACTCCGATTCCGTGAATTTGACCGATTATTTCGCTTCATTTTTGATAAATTTACGAACAATTTCGATGGAGTTTTCGGTGATTACTGATTTTGAGCGGCCCGTACGTTCGTTGTCATTTATGTCCTCACAACCATCTCTGAAACGTGTGAACCACTCATGAACTCAGGCACGAGATGGACAATCATTACCATAAACTTTTTTCATCAATTCAAATGTTTCGGTAAACGTTTTACCGATTTTAAAAGGAAATTTGATATTAGCTCTTTGTTCGAAACTCATTTTTGTACCGATGACACAAACGTACTGACACTTTACACGCAACAACTTCGCTTATATAGTTAGCTATAAGGTTATTATTAACTAACGTTTTTTCAAGTCAGAGTATCACTTTGGCTATTGCACCCACGTTGATGGATGATACTGAAGGACGAAAACTAAGCAAAACATTATTGTATGAAAAAAAAAAAAAATTGTAAATTCTCTTGACATTCATCTTTCACTTGATACCCATCTCACTATGACGAAAATTAAAACAAAAGACAAAAAAAGCGAAAAATATTTTGGAATTCTCTTAACATTCATCTTTCACTTGATACATAACCACGTTATCCCGCTTTCATTGGAAGTTAGGTATCTTGGTGTGATATTTGACTCCAAACTTCATTGGAAACAACACTTTGAAAACCGGGTAAAGAAGGCCAATATAGCTTTCTACTCCTGCAAATCTATGTCCGGCAAAAAATGGAGACTCCAGCAAATTGGTCGTTCTTTGGATGTACAACGCAGGTGTTCGGCCAATTTCATCGTATGGATGCCTGGTTTGGCGGGAAGCTCTTCGGAAGGACTATAATATCACTAAACTGTAGAGGGAGCAGAGGACTGCTTGCATTGGCATTACCGGAGTATGTAAAACTTGCCTCACTGCAGCCCTTAATGTCGTTTTGCAGTTACTTCCCAACGACTTTCGCGTTATTTCCATTGCTGCTCAAAGTGCAATCAGCTTGAAAGAAGGTGGTTGGTCTCTGCAGGCAATCTCTCAAGGGACACGGCATCAATTTTTGACACCGTATTTCTCCAAACCTCGTAAAGATCTCTCTATGCGCAAGCTGGAGTTTGAGGGTCGTGCCAGGACAATCTTTCCCAGAATTGGAACGAGGGGAAAATCTGTACCAATGCTGGTACCTCTGTCTGAATGGGAGAGCAAGGGAGATTTTAACATTTTCTCCGATAGTCAAGCCGCGTTCAAGGCTCTGACGATGCCATAGTGCAGATCCAAATTAGTTAACTCCTGTAAGGATTAGATCAAATTTCTTGGGTGTGCAGGTAACATTTCTCTGATTTGGGTTTCAGGACAATAGGAACATAGCGGGAAATGAAATTGCTGATGAGTTTACCAGGAATTGGTTTCAGAGGTTGTTGTTGTTGTAGCATACATAAACATATTTGTATACCGGGAATCCTGCTGAGGTAACAGTTCTTGACCGAATATTAATCCGGGTCGCTCCGGTTATGTGGAACCGACTGTGGTGCGAACAGGTTTCAGAGATCTTCCCTCCGGTTATCGGCATCCCCCTGACTGTTTTTAAAAGGGACTTGCACAACTTATTTCTCAGGAAAGCGCAGAAGAGATGCAGCTCCATTTCTTAATGTGCTATTTCGAAAGTCCTTGGGAACCCAGTACGATAGACGGAGAATTCAGAAAGCCCTAGGGATTTCACGACATTCAATTGCCAAACTGTTAGCTGTGTTTACCGGTCATTGGACGAACGGCACACACGCGGTAAAGCTAAGTTTACCACTTTACCCCCATTGCATAAGCTGTGGGGACCTTCCGGAGAGGAGATACTATTGAGCACTTTCTCTGTAAACATCCGGTTTTGACAGCCAGACGATTAAGAGCACTGGATGCTCCTTTCTTCGACAGGCTGGAACAGTGGCCCAACTTAGATCCCATTAATCTTTTCCATTACATCAACAGCTCTGGTCGGTTGTAGATATCTGCTCGTTGGAGGTCTCAAAATGGTATCAAAACGACGCTTTAGGGCTACTTTGGGGAGTGAAAGTCTGGTACTTTAACCATTTCGCCTACCTACCTATTTTTTTATTTTTTTTATTTTACATTTAATTTTTTTGATAAATTTTTTTAATTTTTTAAATTTTATTTTACTTACAATTTTATTTTATTTTTTTTTTTTTATTTTTTTATATTATTTTATTTTATTTTAATATTTTATTTTATTCTATTTTTATTTCTTTTATTTTTATCCGTGTCTTATCTCTTTTTATCCGTGTCTGTCTATCTTTTTGATATCTACCTATTTTTTTCTTTATTTTACATTTAATGTTTTTGATATTTTTTTTACTTTTATTTTTTTTTTTTAATTTTTAAAATTTTATTTTTTGCAATATTATTTTATATTTTTTATTGTATTATTTAATTTAATTAATAGAATTTTAATTTAATTTAATTTTATTTTATTATTATATTCTATTTTTATTTCTTTTAATTTTTTCCTTTTATCTTATCTTATCTGTCTTATCTTCTTTTATCCGCGTCTGTCTAATTTTTTGATATTTAATTTTTTACAAAGTCCCCCAAAAATTACAATTGTACGGAGTGAGGCGATCTCAAGCCGCGTAAGCCCAGCTGTGTAGCGTCTGCAAAGTTTTTGTCGAATGTAATTTGCTGGAAATAATTCTGCCAGTGCATTGTGTATTTAACAATATTACAGCAAATGTTTTCTCACCAGCGTAAATGAGTAGAGGCAAGCCAGTTTTTGCGAATGCACAGCGCATCAAGCCGGATGTGCTCAATATCGATGCTTTGAAAATTTCCGCTTACAAGTCACACAGAATAAAAAATAATATCTTATTACTGGAGATTACAAATTACTTTGTATTTTATATAGTATAGCATGCGACCTCAAAAGTATCATTTTTCATTTATCGCAATTTATTTATTTTCTTTTAAATAAACGAAATAAATGTAGGCATATATACACACATATGTACGTGTGTAAGTGGCTTAGTAGTACTCATCTAAATAGCAACAATACTGCGTTCTGCTAGCATATATCTACATACTAATATAGTTATTTACTTAAGCGTCTAGTGTGGCCTAGTTCATTTGTGCGCAATGTACAGGCTTTAGAATCGGGGTTCGACGGCCGCCAAGACGCACCGCACCGCACCAATTGGAGGTGAAGCTCGACCTGAACACCTTTCAAGGACGCATTCGCCAGTCTATTAAAATATTCCGCTTACTTATGGCTATATTACTTAAGGTTGTTTCAAGGACGATTGGCAGCGATAGCAAACAGTAAATGTGGACGTGTAAGTAAATAGAAAAATCAGCATGCACATTTCTCTGCAAACACAAGCCTCCCACCCATTGGCGTTTTCATGCGCCTAAGCCTTCTTTTTTGTGTCTGGCGTTGTTTCTACATTTCTTTCACACATTCGCCTCTTCCTCCGATTAGGCAAACATACACGCGCTGAGGTTTTTCGAGAGTTCATTAAGTGTCAATTACGTTGTTATATTTTGGGCTGCTCCCAAAGTTGGAATAACTGGTTGGTGTGTTTGAACAGCTGTGACTTAAAATCAATAAAAACAAGAAGTAAAGTGATTCGCTGAAAGTAGTGATTTTCAGGAAAATGCTAAATTTTATTTTAAATTTTAGATTTTCAATATGACGCAAATGCTTCAATTATTTATTCACAGACTTTTTTTTATATACCCACAAGATATTTGGCACAGCTTCTGTGAAGTGCACGGCTTCTTTGAAGTGCAGGACATTCACAGAAGAGGTGTTGTACCGCCCCAATTTCTTCTTCATCTTCACAACTCGTGCAGAAGTCATAGTGAGGTACACCCGTTCCAGCGGGTGCCAATCGTGCTGTGACCCCTTATAACACCTGTGAGGACGCTGATAGTTGATCTGTTCCAAGCAGACGGAGCTTAAGCTCAACCTTCATGAATGCGGCGAAATGTTTTGCCGAAGCAAGATATTCGACTTGTTGTTATTGTTGTTGTTGTTGTAGCGGCATAAACATTCCCCATAATTACATACGGGGAATGCTGCTGGAGTGACAGTCCTTGGACGGATATAAATCCGGGTCGTTTCGGTAACGTAGATCCGATTGTCGTGGTCTATTCAACTTCAGAGTATCCTGTGTTACATACAGTGCGTTTCATAACTATAGCACAGGCACTAATTCTTACCTCAAAAAGCGAGTTCATTACGGACGGCCTGGCGCCTAAGCACATCCTTCTTATTGAGGTTAAAATTTTCAAGTCATCGGCATTTACAGGGTCCGGCACACGAAGTGTAACCAACTTCAGACCGCTCGAACGGGCATAACGTCATGGAGGTTGCCATCGAAAGACTGCAACTTCACGTGATATGGTTAAAAAACTGAGGAAGCGACTTGAGCGAAAGCCCCAACGAAGTGCCAATCAAATCGCGAAAGAACTGAAAATATCTGACCATAGCATCCGCCGTTTACTGAAATATGATCCCAAAGTCAGGCCTTACAAGATCCAAAAGGCGCATGATTTCACACCAAAGCAGCAACAAGTCAGGCTTGAGAGAGCTAAGGAGTTGCTTCGCTTAACCGAAATCGGCCAATTTCCGAACATTGTGTTTTCTGACGAGAACATTTTTTAAATTGAGCAATTCATAAACTCCCAAAACGATAGAGTTTATTTGATCGGCCGTTCATACGAGAATTTGAGTCATCGATTGGCCACCAGGAGACCGCACCCGCCACAGGTAATGGTTTGGGCCACCGTAACCGCAGATGAGCGTTCTCCAATCGTTTTCATCGAGCCTGACGTCAAGGTAAATGTGAAATATTATCGGGAAAGTATTCTGGAATATACTTTGAAGCTGTGGACAGACAAACATTTCCGTGGCAGACCATGGACACTACAACAGGACTCGGCACCGTCTCACAAATCTCGAGTGAACCAAAAATGACCAAAAAACAACGTACCGAACTTCATAACGTCCACACAGTGGCTCTCAAATTCACCAGACGCGAATCCGATGGGTTATTCTCTTTCGGCCATTTTGGAGCCCAAGGTTCGAACTAAAAGATTCATTCACCTGCCTCGAGGCGCTGAAAAAAGCCATTGTCTGCGTGTGGGCCAAAATACCTGCAAATCACCATTCCCATGGCCGCCAGTTCACCGTTGCCAGAATGACTCGGGTTTTTTCCGACCAAGGGCTGCCGCCCCAGTAAACTAACCCTGTCTAGTATACCGTACCTCACCTGCAAATGGCATTCGGGCAGCTGGCGATTCGTTTCTGGACCATCTCAAGGCCACAGTCAAGGCAAATGCTGGTCATATCGAGCAAAAGTCTTCATTTTGTATTATTTTCACACATTTTTTACTTCGGATTGAGCAAAAGTGATTTTCCAAACTAAATTTATGGCCTTTTTAATTGGTTACTTTTCGAGTGCCTGACCCTGTTATGCTAAAATCCATTCGATTACAACGGCCGCTCCAAGAAATAAAATAAAAAAAGATGTGCCCTCATTTCCAAAACATGCGCGTGGCAAATTTATAATATAATGACGAATTTATAATACCGTTAATATTTTGGATAGCAATTAATTTCAATATATGATTATCTAATTACTTAGTCTGCGTCATAAATATCTCAACAGCCAGACTGGTGATAAAATGATGTGCGACAAATGAAAGAAAACATGCGAGCGATAAGCCACTCCATTTGTTTGTCATTGGCGATGTGTGGCGCAGATTAGCACATTGGATAATTTATTGGCGTAATTGCAGTTGCACGCAATTGTCTACTCGTCACTTTTAAGTGTTTTCTACACGACGATTCGTCTTTCTGCTAGTTTTGCAATGCATGCGCACAAATGCTCCAGTTCGTTCCATTCATTTTTCACGTGTCTGGCTGGCGAGTTTGTGTGTGCATGGCAGGATGTTGATTTTAAATTGAGTTCTATTAATCGCCCTTTTCGCGGCACTCTCTGCATCTTCATCAATACCAATACATATTTGTATGTGTTCACCTTACCGAGACGTGTTCCGGTTTCCACTTAATGAGCCACTCGCTCTAATCGTCTCGTTCAGTCGTGCACTCAATGCGATTTGTCAATTGGCATTAGCTGTTTGACGCTGTTAGCACCGCCGCCTTCATCGTCTAGCCCCCTTGATCGTGGCGCAGTCACTGTATATGAAAAAACGCGTAACAATGGATGTTGCACTTTGTCTTGACGTTGCGGTCGATTGGAAAATGCCAATGTACACATTTGTATATTCGTAAGTCCATATATGTGTCTGTATTTATTTGTGCTTATTGTTGTCTTGTTGAATTGTTGGTGCCGTAGCACAGCTGCTTCTCAGTTAAATGGTTACAGCTGATGACGCGTTTCGCTTGAAATAGCGGCGGTATTTCGTCAGTAAATGCTTGTACGAGTAAGTATAAGCACACACGCATACATGCATTTATCTATGCATGTGGTTGTTTCTTCTCTGGTTTGTATACCCCCACGCTCGTCGTTTGGGCGACCTTCTGTTATATTAGAACGCCCCCGTCCGTGCGTTGACACGAAAATTTGATTTTTTAACGCTAGCCTCTTGTATTTGTTGGACAATTTGGCGCGCCAAAGGGTGAAGAAATTGTGTTCGCAGTCATTTGAGTTGTTTTGCCTTTCATTCAGTTGTTGTTTCGCCTTTCATCATCCCTTCCGACATATCACTCAGCCAATTCCAAGTGGAAGACATTTTCAAGTGAAATAATAAAATAAAAAAATAAAAATGACTGACAGCTGGACAGTAGCACAGAATATTATAGCCAGAGATGAATGAGCGTGAGGTAGATATATTGTAAAAATATTAGCAATGCTTATTTAATTTCGCCATAATTAATTTTGCATATCATTTTTTGCGCATTCGAAATGTGTTGCGTATACGCCACGTACCCGCCGCATACCATTTAGAAAAATAATAAATAATCGTTTATGATAATTTGCTAATTGGCGTCATTTGGTACATTTGCTAGGCATTATTTATTTTTATTGCTTATAAAACTAATCGATTATGAATAAATTCTATTTTGGGGCATCGTTGCGTGCATGAAAAGCTGGCAGGTGCATAGTTGGCTTGCATTTAAAGGGTTATAGTTTTCAGCAGTTGTAATAATCAACTACTTTTTTATTATACACTAGCTGTACCCGGCGCGCGTTGCTACGCCAACTAAAATAAATTTAAGAAAAATAACTTTAAAGAAAAATCAACACACAAATGCTTAATTCATTCTAAACCAATTTATTGATTTTGTTTTGTTTATTTCGAAAAAATTGTGACATTACAAAGTTTAGTTTCAGTTCGATGTTTATTGAAGTGCTGTGGGATACACAATATTTCTTTTTTTTTCATCTGGTGCGTAGACGAATAAATCAGAAGGTTTTCCGATACGTGAGCAAGCCACCTAGAGCTGTCCATGTGAGAAGCATGGATTCACCAAATTTAGTCCACACACTTGTAACGATTGTCCTTGTGCTTTGTTAATAGTCATTGCGAAAGCGAGTCGCACCGGGAACTGTAAACGTTTGAATTCGAATGGAATATGTATATGCCCTGATCAATTGGATACGTGGCAATAGTACGTCTTCACCTTTGAATTTTCCAGTCAAAATTGTTGCCTCGATAACATTGTTCATCGTTTTCTTGACTGAGAGTCTGGTTCCATTGCAAAGTCGTGGTGAAATTATGTTTCGAAGAAGAATGATGGGTACGCCAATTTTCAATGTAGGAACGTGCGGCGGCATGCCTCACAAATCAAGCGAATTTAAGAATTCAGTTGGATAGTTGACAACCTCGTCTTGATTCTCCACAGTATCGATGGACTTATGTATATGTTGTCGTTTCACAGGGTATTCCATGCTGAATGGTGAAATTGATGGTATTAAGTTAGGTTAGGGTGTAAAGGTCCACGGATCGCTGATCAGCGCACCTTATTAGTTTGACGCGGGATTGAAACCATCCCGCATCCGAGCAACTGGGTGGAGGTCCTGGATTCTCTTTCAGGATGTCCCTGCACATTTTCCAAAGACTCCTGTTTATCAGGTCCCAGTTTCTTTGAGAGATCGCACCATCGTGGGAACTGCGATCAATCACCGCCCGTATGTAGCTTTCTTTCGCTACATCCGCGAAGGACTTCTTTGCCGTGACATTGATCGTCTGAGTGGCGAGCATCTTGGTTCTTTTGGCTACAGCCGATGGCCCTTCACTCGATCGTTTGCGTTTGCTTTGCGCAGAGTCTATTTTGGCCTTCTCCCGGTGTTCGGTGATGAAAGTTTCAGCCCACGCCTTGGAGTCTGACCGTTCCTCAGTCAGGTCCTCTAGTCTGATGCCCTTCAGTCTCTCCAGGATTCTGAAGGCGGATCGCCTAGTACGATAGTACCTTTCTGAGGCACTTATTTGCTTCCGGGGGTGGGTACTACCCGGGGCAGTGATAGTGTCAGAAGGGCATGCACCAGGAGCCATTGGTTGAACCATGTGGTCCGGTGCTGCCGACGTCGCTGTGGGTGTTTCTCCCCCCGGAGCTCCCGTGTCAACTGGAGTGACAGGGACAGCAAGATCCGGTTGTCTTTTAATAGGGCAGATTTTGCTTCCCAAGAGTTGTGTTGCGAGCGAGGGTCTACTGCTGGCACCAGACGTGGATGGAGTGTCGTCCCCATCTTGTCTTATGACAGGGTTGGGATTGTTGCTATGGTGGCCCGCAAGAGACCTCGCTGCCGTGGAGGCAGTCCCTGAAGGGACGGAGCGGGAACTAGGCCCTGGCTTAGCCAAAGGCTTCACTCCGCTTGTGTGAGTGGAATTTTTTGTGGAAAGACCTGACGTTCCCGAGGGATTGGGTCTTGGTTTTGTTGTGCCTTGATTTTCAGAGGCTAGGTGTTTTTTATTCATTGCATATTTCATAATCGTCGTCAGTTTCAGGAGGGCGCCGTTAGAATACAGTCGGATACCTCTGGCTGCAAACTATCCATTGGGCACGGTAACGCGTAACACCCTGGATTGGCGGGGGCAAGGGAAGGAAATGGCAGGATACCAGGCTAAGGAGTAACAGTGGGATCGTCGGCACGGTAATCTCCGCATGGTGTTTGAAGGGCCACCGCCACCGTTTAGCGGATGGGTGGCTAGCTAATACCCATAGGGAGCTTCCCTCTTAGTTCGTGGTGGGTTAAACTCCATGATATGGGAGTTAAACCAACACTTAAGCCTCATCCCCGCGGCGAGGAGACCAACATGATGAGAAGAAAGATATAACGTAGAGGAAAAGGAGAGAGAGAGCTATACCTTATATATTTATCTTAGATACACTTTAGGCTATTCACGTCTCCCTTTTGTGCGGCCCTTCTTCTTTTCTCCCACTCCTACGCTAAGGCTCTAGTCTAAGTCGTACGACGTTACTCGTATTGTAGGAGCAAGAGAAAACCACACCACGTATACACTATATACCAGGCGTTAGAATATAACAGAGAGAGAAATGTACAGCACTAACGACATATGTATTTCTATAGTAGAGCGAAAGAGAGCTGCATATTATTTTTGTAAATTTTGTCTATTTGTATTCTCTGCCAATGTTGTGAATTTATTTAGATATATATTCTTACTCTCTCTCGGGTCTCTCCCTCTTTCTTTGTCTTCCTTGAAGGTTTCACTTCTGTATAAATTCGTCCAAACAACGCTTGAACGGAAGAAAATGCAGAGACCGTCGTCAGAAAAATTAAATATTAAAACTCCACTGGAATTTTCAGCAATTTCAAACTTACACTATGTTACAATATAATTAAATGGGCTAAAAACGGCATACCAGAAAAAAGTTTCACAATTGCGGGTAAAAAAAAAAGAGGTTGTCTGTAAAGTCGGTTTACTGACGATAGTTTAACGTGATAACGTCATAAGAAAATACTGATTGAATGGTTGCATTTTTCAAAAGAAAATTTTAATTTTATTTGTTTGATAGATATTTTGTATGGATATAGAGAATGAGTTAACATTAACATAACATAATATAACATAACATAACATAACATAACATAACATAACATAACATAACATAACATAACATAACATAACATAAAATAACATAACATAACATAACATAACACAACACAACACAACACAACACAACACAACACAACACAACACAACACAACACAACACAACACAACACAACACAACACAACACAACACAACACAACACAACACAACACAACACAACACAACACAACACAACACAACATAACATAATATAACATAACATAACATAACATAACATAACATAACATATCATAAAGCATTCACCAACAGCTTTCATTTGATACCCATATTGTACATACACGTCCGAAGGTTACCCGGGTCCACGTTTTGACCTATATCTCGAGACCCTATCTACCAATAGGTATCCAAACTATACGGAAACCATCTTCAATACCTCCTTAACAATGTGTGTAAGTTTGGTTTAATTCGGTGCAAAGACACGGCGGGCCCACGTTTTGGCATATATTTCCAGACCCTAGTCATCAATAGGTATGAAAATTACCCCGTATTAAAGCACTTATCAACAGCTTTCATTTGATACCCATATTGTACATACACAACCAAAGGTTACCCGGGTCCACGTTTTGTTCTATATCTCGAGACCCCAGTCACGGAGCGGCATGAAAAATACTCTGTACTAAAGCATTCACCAACAGCTTCAATTTGATATCCATATTGTACAAACACATTCTAGGGTCCACGTTTTGGTCTCTATCTCGAGACCCTAGTCACGGAGCGGCATGAAAAATACTCTGGACTAAAGCATTCACCAACAGCTTTCATTTGATACCCATATTGTACATACACATCCGAAGGTTACCCGGGTCCACGTTTTGACCTATATCTCGAGCCCTATTTCCAAAATAAAATATAATCCATGTTACTCGTGGAGGATGTAGCTTTCGAATGGTGAAAGAATTTTTAAAATCGGTCCAGTAGTTTTTGAGCCTCTTCATTACAAACAAAGTTTTCCTCTTTATAATATTAGTATAGACAACATATCTTATAAGGTATATGGTAAATATTATATTAAAATACATTTTTTCCTTCATATATAATAAAAAAATTAATAATTATAACATTAAAACAACAGGTATTATTAACAAACTTGGTTTTATTTTAAATTCTTCAAGTGAATCAAATTAATAATAATCAATAAGAAGGCATATGCAAATACAAATACATGAATTTATATATGTACATATGCGCTTTCGCTTGCAGTTCATGCAATGCAATGAGCAAGGTAACGACAAATGAGCAAGGTAACACTAATGAGCAAGGTAACACTAATGAGCATGGTAACACTAAAGAGCAAGGTAACACTAATGAGCAAGGTAACACTAAAGAGCAAGGTAACACTAATGAGCAAGGTAACACTAAAGAGCAAGGTAACACTAATGAGCAAGGTAACTACATGTGAGCAAGGTAACACTAATGAGCAAGGTAACGACACATTTTTTCGTGCGTGCAGCCTGTTAAATCGAATTATAAGACGTTATCACGTCAAAATCCAAATGCCGATGAAAATTTCATGCATTTTTTAATGAATTTTGGGCAAAGTTTAAAACTCTTTATTATGTATACTAAAAGCTATATATTTCATACAAAATCAACAAAAAAATGTAGCATGACAAAAATCCATATGCCCGAACTTTTTCGACTGACTGTACATGTGCACATACTCGTAGAAAGTAAACATTCGATTCGCACATTTGATCTAAAAGTTAGTAAAATCGCTTCTGCAGTATTTAAGACTCACAAAATCTACATTCATTTTATTTTACTTTCCACATTATCTTTTGCACTTTGAGCCCACTTACAGAATATACCTACGTATGTTTTCATATATTGCAAACATTTTTTGTTCTCCGATTTTGTACCTTGCACTCAACTCGAAAAAAGCGGCGATATTTGCCAATTTTTATATCCAATGCGGTATATAATAACTAATCGTGTGTGGTTTTTTGCATATGAAAATTTTGCAATGACAAAGCGAACATTGTGCACACCTCCCCCCCAATCACCGCACTGACCGTTAGTTGTATTCATAAATCTGCCGACAGTGCCGCTGTTGACGCTGCCTCTTTAGTATTCAGCTTTGGGTGCTCGTATTGAGTGAGGGGGCGTCTCCCAATAAAAATATAGTATTGAATTGTTTCCTCTTCAAAAATATCAAATTTGGTGTGTTTCTTGTTTTGTTTTTTTTTTTTGTTTTTTTTTTTTTTTTTTGTGTTTTGAATTTGCCATTATGTTTTCGCACTTTTTTGTCATTCGCCTGATCTTGTGATATTTGTTGTTTGTTTTCGTTTTTTTCTGTTTTCCCTGAGTTCAGTACAAAGTTCAACAGATAAAATGGTGCAATATAAAATTAATTTCGCCTTTGCGAATTTTAGATAAATATTTATAATGGAAATGTTTGAGGGTGCAGAGTACTTATTATTTCAAATAATATTTTTTTAAGTCCATTCAGGACTACGTAAAAAGTCATATACAGTTGCGTGCAGCTAATTAGAAATGCTATATTTTGACTAATTTTCTTTTGTTTTTTATTTTTATTAATATTTTATAAAATCATTGTCCTTAGCATCACTTTGGCAGTTTCGTACGAGATTGAGTGTTCCCGTATCGACTGCGTTTCCAGAGCTAATTGCTTATTCAGTTACGTTTTCAGAAAGGAGAGTGATGGGTATTTGTCTGACGCGCTCAATCTCGGCAAGCGAATACCTGCCTTAGCGAGCTCTCTTATTGCCTTCCATTCCTTTGGGTCCTTTGTGTGATATCCAGTAAATAATGGCCTGCCCCTATCCGCCGAGTTCATGCATTTTGGAACTGCATTGTTGAGCACATTCTGAGTTACTCCAAGGAGAATTAATAATTGCTTTAATAGCCGCTTGTCTATGAATAAAAATGTTTGTTCGAATGTTAAGAGGAGTTAATTTTAGAGCAGTTAACTTTGTCCTATCATTGTAGTGTAAATCACCGGTCGTCTTCGCCTAGCTCATCTAACGGTAGGCCCAGGAAACTAGCTGTTTCGACAGGTTGGGTCCAGAAGCTGAGAGGTGTTAGGGTGCCATCACATGCCGGACAAATATTTAGTATGTCGGAGTCAATTCTGGAAAAGTAGGAGTTTAACCTGGTACAGTACCCAGATCGTAATTGTGTCAAGGTTACGCGGGGAAGTTGGATGTCTTCGTCTGCAATAGGGGGTGGTTGGGCTCCGATAACGGCATTCGGGGGTCGAGAGCTTAAGAAGGTGGCAAGTGTCTCCCGATGAATATCGTTAATTCGCCGTCTGTATACTGTCCGATCCAGTAGCTGTCGGTCTTTTTTGTTCTCGATCTCGTCCGCGTAATTGAGGAAGTACCTCCTGGCATGCCTGGGAGGCGGCTCTGGCTCAAGCAGGTGTGTGCAAGGGTGAAACTTGCGGTAGCACCCTAACAGGAACTGCTTGCGGTCCTTATGGCAGGGTTGTGGCAGGTCTGTAGCTTCGTCCACTGCAAGTCACTGGTTCCAGGCAACCAGACAGGCGCAGCATAATTTAGAACCGGTGGGCCTATCGCCTTGAAAGTCGACAGCAACATTTCTTTGTCTTTGCCCAAGTGCGGCCGGCATGCGACTTGAAGACCTTGTTCCCTGACAGTCGGTTCAATGTACCGGAACGACTCGGATTTACTATATATCCGGCCAATGAGTGTCACTGCATTAGCACTCCCCGTGCATATGTGGGGAATGTTTTCGATGCTACAACAACAACAACAAGGACCTTGTTGCGAGTCTGTACTTTCGTGGCAATAGCGGTTGTGTGCGCTGAGAAGGAGATCAAGCTGTCGAAGGCAACTCCCAAGATTTCGGGGTTGTTAATAGTCGGTATTAGTGTGTCGTCGACTTTCACATTAAGTTGCTGTTTGACCTCCTTTGTCCAGGTAGTGAAACTGGACCGTGGACTTCGTTCGCGAAAGTTGTAGGTTCCTCGCAGTGAAGAAGCGAGAAAGGTAGGCGAGATAGTCGCTTACTTTGGCGCACATCCCATAAATGTCATTGGACGACGCCATTATCGTGCAGTCGTTGGCGTATGAGACCAGGTATAGAAGTTAAAAAACAAGGGACACCACGCTGCGGAACTCCTTGCTTTATTTTCCTCTGCTTAAAGATTTGGTCTCGAAATAGTACCGACGAATGACGACCACTCAGATAGTTCGCGGTCCAACTCTTCAGCCCTGACGGGAGTGTCGACTGTAAAATGTCATCTAGTAGCTTGGCGTTGCTGAGAGTGTCGAAAGCCTTTTTCAGGTCCAACGCTACTAGGACAGCCCTCTAGTAGGGGCGGTTTTGGGCGAGCCCACGGTTGATCTGAGTGTTTATAATGGTGAGTGCAGTGGTGGTGCTATGCACTCGGCGGAAACCATGCTGAGGCTGGGGCTGGGGCCAGGTGTTTCGTGAAGAGTGGGAGTAGGAGGGCTTCAAGAGTCTTCATTACTGGGGAAAGGAGAGTTATCGGATAAGATTCCCCTTGGTTGAATGGTGTCCCAGGTTTCAGTAGCGGGACCACTCTCCCTGCTTTCCACTTGTCAGGGACAGATTGAAATCCCTGATTGTGAGAAATCCTACTCCCAATGGACCCAAGTGCTTCAGCATAAGTATGTCAGGACCAATGGCTTTGGATGATTTGGATTTGTTGATGGCCCCCTGAACATCATCACTGGAGAAAGTAAGTGGCGCACTATCGTTCGTCAGTTTGTGCAGCCGTCTGGTGGAACGACGCTTGGTTCTGTCGGCCGGAGGATGCAGTGTGAAAAGTTGGCTAAAATAGCTCGCGCATCTCCTCGGGTCCGACGAAGTGCAACCGTTAAAGGTGATGGCCACCTTGTCGTTGTGCTTCGTCGGGTTCGACAGGGACCTTATGGTGGACCAGAAAGCCTCTGTGAGAATTGCCCTGACATCTTCAGTCTGATAACAGATCTTTTGGCTGAGTTTCTTACTACTAGTTTGATTGGATACGAATTGGGAATTCTTTCTATAGGGTTGCCCATATTCGACGGACCCATGTGTTTTTTTTTTTTAAATCAAAGAAAAACACAATTTTTTCGATGTTGACGAAAATAATAATTTTATTTGGTTCAAGTAGATTTGTTGACATCACTTCTCGAATATGATATTTCTGAAATGGCCGCCTTGAGCCTGTACGGCTTATTGTGCCCGTTTTGCAGCATTTTCCATAGTTTTAGCTAACATTTCGGCTGGAATAGCGGGTATTTCCTCACGGATGTTGTTCTTGAGCTCTTCGGTGGTCTTGGGCGTATTAATATAAACCTTTGATTTTAAATATCCCCAAAAGAAGAAGTCAGGTGGCGTTAAATCGGGCGAACGCGGTGGCCAGTCAAAATCGCCATTTTTCGACATCAAACGACGAGGAAACAATTTCTTCAAAAAATCGATTGTGGTGCGAGCTGTGTGTGGGGGAGCGCCGTCTTGTTGAAACCAGAACTGCCTCATACGCTTTTGGCGAATAATTGGCATCACAATTTTCTTCTTCTTCTTTTCACAATTGACTTCTTTTATTGAATGTAAATTTCAACAATTTGGGAGGGCTCGCGTAGCGGGTACTGTTCTATGGTAAAAATCTGCTTGGACTGACGTTTTCAACGTATGTCATTAAGCGATCTGACGTCTTTGTCAAAAGATACAGGGTCTATTCCGAAATTCGATTTTACATCGAACTTGTTGGCAAGTCATTTCTTCAAAGTCAAATCAGTCAATAGTGGCGTAGACGCCGAGAATCAAAGGAGCTGACTATTTGTTTGAGAGAGAGAGGAAAGAGAACAAGAAAGAAATAGCGTCAAGTGCGAAGATCTTGGCCAATGCGATGCTGGATTTTCACATGCCTCGTTGATCTATGTAATTCTTCATGAACAAAAAGCACTAATGTCGCTGTACCAAAACAAAAAAAAAGTACACTCCTCACGAGACACAACTAAGGGCCGCGTAAATGTTATTCAATTGATTTTTCTAGACACGATTCAACAGCTTCGAGTGTAATTTACGATCACGAAATTCAATTTTATTCTCATTAACAATTTTTGCGACGATTATATTATTAAAAAAAGCTCTCTCGACAAAGTCTAAATTTATTGAAATTGATGCGTTTCTCCGATACGAGTACACAATCGATAAACTCATCTGGTACTACACACACCCATACAGATGGAAGTTGGCTGTGTCTCAAATGGTAAACCAATATTGCTATTGTTATGGCTATTTATTTTGTAGGGTGGCATACAAGTGAATTAATCAATAAACAATTATTTAACAAATATTTTATATTGCATTGTTTGCGGGCTTGTGATTAGCTTATCAATTCCAATAGCAGCAGTAAATTGTTGTTTAGCACGTTGTGCAAGCGAAGGAAATCGAAAACGAGTACAGTTGCCTTCTATACGGCAAAATCACGTGCCATGATGCTCAAGTGTATAGTAAACATGTCGCTACAGGGTCCGGCACTCGGTTAGGTAGTTAGGTAGTTAAAAGGTCATAAATTTAGTAAGGAAAATTACTTTTATTCAATTCAAAGTAAAAAATGTGTGAAAATATTAAAAAATTCAGAATCAATTTACTTTTGCGCGATATGACTACCTTTTGCCTTCACTATGGCCTTGAGACGGTCCAGAAACGAATCGCAGGCTCCACAAATGTGACTTGCAGGTATTTTGGCCCACGCGCGGACAACGACTTTTTTCAGCGCCTCGAGACTGACCAATCTTTTAGTTCGGACCTTTCTCTCCAAAATGCCCCCAAGAAAATAATCCATCGAATTCGCGTCTGGTGAATTTGAGAGCCATTGTGTGGACGTTACGAAGTTCGGAACGTTGTTTTTTAGTCATTCTTGGTTCACTCCCGCTTTGTGAGACGGTGCCGAGCCCCGTTGAAACGTCGATGATCTGCCACTGAAATCTTTGTCTGCCCACGGCTTCAAAGCAATCTCCAGAATACTTTCCCGATAATATTTCACATTTACCTTGACGCCAGGCTCGATGTTCCAAACGATTGGAGAGCGCCCTTCTGCGGTTACAGCGGTCCAAACCATTACCTGTGTCGGATGTTGCCTCCTGTTGGCCAATTATTGACTCAAATTATCATACGAAAAGTTCGATCCAATAAACCGAATATCGTTTTGGGAGTTCACGAATTGCTCAATTTGAACAATTTCTCGTCAGAAAACACAGTGTTCAGAAATTGACCGCTTTCGGCCAAGCGAAGCAACTCCTTCGCTCTCTCAAGTCTGACTTGTTGCTGCTTTGGTGTGAGAGCATGCGTCTTTTGAATCTTAAAAGGCTTGACTTTGAGATCATTTTTCAGTTTGCGGCGGATGCCACGGTCAGATGTTTTCAGTTCTTTCGTCGTCGGGGATTTCGCTCAAGTCGCTTCTTCACTGTTTGAACTATTTCACGTGAAGTTGCAGTCTTTTGATGACCACCTCCATGACGTTTCGCGATACTACCAGTATGATTTTAACGAGTAATGGTACGATAAGCAAAATCTTTATTTACTTAATGGTGAGCGCGAGCTCACGAACAATCGCTGGTTGTGATTTTCCGGCCCAATATAATGCAATCACACTTTTACGTTTGAAATCCATTACTGATTTTCTTTTTTCGCGTTTACTCTCGGCAAAAGGCTACCGCGCGCTCATAAACAGAACTCTGAACTGTCATGTAGCCAACTAACAGACAGCTGATGCCCGTGTAGCGGCCTGAAGTTGGTTACACTTCGAGTGCCGCCGGACCCTGTATATTTATATAAAAAAATGTGTGGATATAAAAATGTGAATTTCTGCCTGAAAACAAAGTAATTAGTTGAAATAACAGCGCGATAAATAAAAATATTTACATAATCGCAAGAAATGGGAATTTATATTCGTACCAATTAACTTATTAAAAAAGTTCGTTTGCGAAAAGCTCAAATAACAGAATTCTGAATCAATTGTCACAGTAATAAATTTGACCTCGAAACGAACTACTCTTCTTACGGGCCGCTGAGGCAAAATGAATTTTTATTTCTTAAAGCCAAACAGTTTTCAAGCAAAAATTTTGAAAGCAAAAAAAAAAAAAAAGTTAAGCAAACTCCAAAAGAACAAACTTTCTCTTATTGAACACATTTTTTACTCTTGTGAAGGCGACAGCAACTTTCGCATGCATCAAAACTTGCACTCGAAGCTGTTAAAGGGTTAAATTCGAGCAATTTAGATTAATAGTACAATTAGAACTGCGATTGGTTCGCTCGAGAATTTCATGCTCTGGAGTCTAAGCCTGTTAGCGTGACAAAATGGATAAGATACATCATTTATTTTAAATTATATAATTTTGTTTTTACTGTTTTAATTTTACTTTACTTTTTTGAAGTGAAACTTCTTAGGCTTCGATGGACGAGCGAGAATGGAGAGTAGAATTTCAAGACCGTGCAACGTTTTGCGCATTTTCGTTCCGCGAGAGAGAAAAAAGATATGAGGAAAAGAAGAGAAGAGAGGAAAAGAAGAGAAAGAGCTATACCTTAAATATATCTTAGAGACACTTTAAGTTATTTTTCCTGAGTTTTTCCTTGTGGTTGCTAATTTCCAGTGAGAAATAACACTGCCTACTTTTTGGCGCTTGTTTGTTGGGACAAACTTGTAGGAAATATATTTTTGGTGCCTAATTTTTGGCGTTATATTTCCTTGGTGCCTATTGTTTGGGTCGTTTTTTGGTCCCAATTTTTTTGGCGTTTTTTTGGTGCCTTCTTTTTGGCGCTTATTTCCGTCTCCTGGCTAGTGCTTGTGCGTACTATAAAGTGCTAACTATCCATTCCGGCGCCGGATTTATCGGTATTGCCTTGCGGTAATTTGTTCCGTTGCTGCGGTCCTGGACTCGCTGCGTTTGTGCGGGTGATAAACGCTCGGAGTAGTGCGCGTTGTTGCCACGGTTTGTGTCCGTTTAGGCGTTTACCTACACCAGTCGACCCTTCTCCGTTTTTTTGTAAATTTTGCCTATTTGTATTCTCTGCAAATGTTGTGAGTTTATTTTGATATATATTCTTTCTCTCTCTCTCTTTCTCATTCGTCTCTCCCTCTTTCTTTGTCTGCCTTGAAAGTTTCACTTCTGTTATGTGTACTGCGCTATACGCTTTTTTTATAATATTTTATTTTTATGTTACTTTTTGTAATTATGTTTTGTTTTGTTATATTTTATTTAAATTTATTTTACTTTGTTTAAATTTTATGTTTAATTTTATTTTATTTATTTTCTTTTACTTTGTTTTTTGCTTTACTTTATTTTATTTCGTTTTTTATTATATTTTTTATACGATTTTATTTTCCTTCATGTTTTCTTTTGCTCTATTTTATTTAATTGTTTTTTTACTTAATTTAATTTAATTAATTTTCTTTTCCTTTGTTTTTTACTTTACTTTATTTTATTCCATTTTTTATCATATTTTTTACAATATTTCATTTTCCTTTATGTTTTTTTTTTCTCTATTTTATTTAAATTTATTTTGTTTTAATTATTTTGTTTAATTTTTTTATTTTATTTTAATTGAATTAATTTATATTAAGTTTGTTTTAATTTATTTTATTTTTTATTAAATTTAAAGATTGGTTGGTTGGTTGGTTTAAGGGTGACCCCGCATCGGAGTACCACATAGACCGCAAGTTGGGTCCGTTGTGTTGCCCTAGAGCTCATTATTTTGAATGATTTCCCCACCTAACCGAGATTTTTTGTAGATTTTGATCAAAGATATTAATTCGTTTCGAAAATTTGATGAGAGATTCGATTTTCAGGTCCGAGAGTACTGAAAGATTGTCAATTGTTGGAGAGCCTAGAAGAGCGAGTCGACTTCTGGCTAGACCCGGACAACTGCACAGCAAATGTCTGCTCGATACTTCCTCATCTTCGTCCTCGCAGTATCTGCACAGGTCGTTCTGAGGAACCCCGAGCCGACGTGCGTGAGTGCCCAAAAGGCAGTGGCCGGTGATAAGAGATGTTATATGCCTTAGTTCGTGTTTCGAAAGACTTATAAGGGTTTTTGTCTGTTTCAGATTGTAGGATGGCCAGATTTGTCTGGTCGTAACGCAAGTAGTTTCCACTCGCCACCTCCGATCAGCAATGCTGTGAAATTCTCGATCGATGAGCATTTTACATGTTGAGAGCGGAATGTGGATTGTGGGTAAGTCACTAACATTTGATTGCGCAGCTCCAGCTCTTGCGAGCTCATCAGCTTTGCAGTTACCTTCGAATCCACTGTGACCCGGTATCCAGATAACTTGGACAGAATTCTGAACACTTATTTCGTTAAGAGATAAGAGACAGGATCGAACCACATCTGAGTGGGTATAAGAGGAGCTGAGTGCTCGAACGGCCGCTTGACTGTCGGTGAAAAAGCGGATATCCTCTAGTGATATTCTATTTTCTAAGAGAGTTTTCGCAGCATACCAGATAGCGCATACTTCCGCTTGGAATACGCTACAGTAGTCGGGTAATCTAAATGATAGATTGATGTGAGGGGATTTGGAAAAGATTCCAAATCCCACTTTGCCGTCTTGTTTTGAACCATCTGTATATATAATCAGCGGGCCATCGATTTCGGTTAGATTTGTCTTCCATTCTTCCCTAGTTGGGAGTGAACAGGAGAATAGCAAGGGTGGTGATGGAAGACTTACATGATAGTCTATGTCGGAAGAGATAACAGTGTTCCTGTTCAGTATGGCCGAATGGCCAAGACACTTATTCCATTTCGATATAGCATTCATGCGTGTCGCTGCTTTCGCTGCAATCGCTTTGCCAGCCAGATCGATAGGGAACAAGTGAAGCAACGTATTTAGAGCCTTAGTAGGTGTTGTACTTAAGCATCCTGTTATCAGGAGGCAGGCTGTTCTTTGGACTCGATCAATTGTGGCTACTCTGCATCGTTTTTCGAGTGCTGTCCACCATACAACCACACCGTAGAAGAGTATCGGTTTGATGATCGAGGTGTATATCCAATAAATGATCCGAGGTGAAAACCCCCAGGTTTTGCCTATAGCTTTCTTACAAGTATAGAGAGCTATGAAAGCTTTTTTACATCTGTTTTCGATGTTCAATTTCCAACTCAACTTCCTATCTAGAATAACTCCTAGATATTTAGCTGAATCAGATAGGAGTAATGAATCCCCTTTTAAAGTTATTGTTTGCAGTGGAGGAGATTGTTGTTTGTCCGCATTCGGTGCACCATTTTGACAGAATATTGATTGAGCGTTGCATGAGCTCAGTGAGGGTATTCAGGTGTTTGCCTGACACGCAGAGTGCAATATCATCTGCATAGGCTACAACCTTGCAGCCTGCTTTTTCGAGATTTCGAAGCAAACTGTTTACAGCGAGATTCCAGAGAAGGGGTGAAAGTACTCCGCCTTGAGGAGTGCCTTTGACGGCGTACATTCTCATGCGGCTTAACCCAAGCTCTGAAGTGATGATTCTATTTTGGAGCATTTGTTCGATCATCTTTCGGATGGAGTAATTAATACCCAATTTGGCAATTTCAGACAAAATAGCGTTGGGTTCAATATTATTGAAAGCACCTTCTATGTCCATAAATGCGACAAGAGAGTACTCCTTATTGTGAAGGGAAGTTTCCACTGTTTGCACCAGTGAATGAAGTGCCGTTTCAGTCGATTTCCCTTTAGTGTAGGCATGTTGTGCCTCAGAGATCAACTTAGTATCAAGTTGGGTTTTGATTTGCTCATTTAAGACTTTTTCAAAAGCCTTTAAGCAAAAAGAGGTTAGGCTAATGGGCCTGAAGTCGTTTGGCTTGCAGTGTGAAGGCTTCCCCGTTTTCGGAATGAATACTACCTTCGATTTCTTCCAAATTGTCGGGAGGTAAGAGAGATTTAAACACTTGTTAAAGATCCTTGTTAACCAAGGCAGTAGAACTTCCAGTCCTTCTTGAAGTTCTGCTGGAATGATGTTGTCAGGACCTGGTGATTTAAATTTTTTAAAGCTTAGTATTGCTGTAGAGATGCTATTAGAGCTGATTAGATCTGATCTATTCCCATAATTACTCTGAAGAGTACTGGGAAGTGCAGGTAAGTTGGCAACACTGCCTGGAAAGTGAGATTCTAGAAGTATTCTAAGAGTGTGGTCAGTTGAAGTAGTCCAAGTTCCATCTTGAGTCATGATAAAACTGGGAGAGACTGGGTTTGATGCAAGAATCTTGCGTAGCCTGCTTACTTCTGAAGTGTTCTCTAATTCTTGAGTGTATGATCGCCAGGATGTGCGTTTTGCACTTCTGACGGCTTTCTTAAAGTCTTTGAGACATTGTCGATATTCTTCCCATTCGTCTGTTATTTTAGATTGGTTAAAGAGTTTCCGAGTTCGATTGCGAAGTTCTGAGATTTCTGGAGTCCACCAAAAAGGTTTATGCTTACCTCCTGTTTTCGTCAGGGGGCAAGATTGTCGTGCTGCGCTTTGACACGTCTTCGTTATCATGTTGACAGCGTTTTCGATTTCGTTTTTATTTTCCATTTCAAACTTCCATTTAAAGATTAATTATTTAAATTTATTTAATTTAATTTACTTTTATTTTATTTCAATTAATTTTATTTTATTTGCTTTGTTTTTTTAATTTAATTTTGTTTATTTAAATTTATTTAACTGAATTTAATTGGGTTCTATTTATTTTTTCTATTCTAATTAATTTCATTTAATGTTATTTTTATTATATTGAATTTAATTTAATTTAATTTTTGTTTTATTTTATTTTTTTATTTTTGTTTTATTTTATTTTAATTTATTATATTTTATTTTATTTTATTTTATTTTATTTTATCTTATTTTATTTAATTTAATTTTATTTTATTTTAATTTACTTTATTTTAATTATTTCAATTTTGTTATTGTTTTTATCTTATTTTATAAAAGCTTACATAACAATAAAATTATTAAATAAACTGTTAATTTCTGTTAATTTATTTTATTTTGTTTATTTTATTTAACTTGATTTAATGATATTTTCCTTAACTTTGTTTAATTTTATGGTAATATATTTTAAAAAATTTAATTTAATAATTTTTCTGAATTTGTATTGATTTTATTTTATGTTAACCAATTTTATTTTATTTTAATTTATTTAATACATTTTTTTATTTTTTTTGAATTTATTTTATTCAATTTAATTAATTTTTTTTTCAATTCATTTTACCCCAATAATGTTTAACTGATTTCATTATATTTTATCTTACTTCAATTTATTTTTATTATTTTAATTAAATTTATATTGTTTTTTAATTTATATAATTTATTTTAATTTTAATTTATTTGATTTTATTTTAATAAATTTTATTTGTTTATATTTTATTTGTTTATATTTTATTTTTAAATTTATTTGATTCAATTCAATTTAGTTATGTATGTTTTAACTCAGTTCAATTTGATTTTTTTTATTTGATTTCATTTGTTTTACCTTATTTCAATTTAATTTTATTTTAATCGTGAAACGTCGAGTAGCTCAATAGCTAATCATTTTAATTAGATTTATTTAATTTAAGTATTTCATATTATTTTATTATTTATGAGTTACGCTTTCTATTGCTGTCATTTCTTGTCTTTACTTTGTGCACAGCACTCGGTGCCTACGTGACATGACAGTACAATACGACTATATTTGTATGTATGCACATACATATAATATAATACATACGCTAAGTTAAAATAAAAAAATTTAATTGAAATTTATGTTCGGGCGTTCATGTTCGTAACAAAATAAAATGTCTCGTTGTATTTCCCCACTTAAATTCACTTACATAAGTACACTTACTACTAAATTTCTATAATAGCTGCGCGTGCACAAAAATCGTAGCATTTCAACAATGTATTCGTTTTCTCCTCTCTATGCCTTCATCTAGGAAGCGCAGCCGCCACGCGCATAGCTATGTACATATGTACAACCACATCCCAACATTCCCGTTCTTTTTCCCAAACAAAACACTCGTCTTTGTCTATTTGTTGTTATCTATTTACCTTTGTTATTACTGCTACATTGTGAGTGCGAATGGTAGCTTATCAAAGGCCGACAAACAAACAAAACAAACTTAACAAGTACAAAAATTAAAAAAAAAAAATCATTAGTTTTCATTTGGTTTGTATTAAATGAGCGCAAGATAATATGAGAACTACCATTTTTGGAATAAACTGTAGCAGCGTCATAATGAAGTTTATTACGATCTGTATACATATGTCTACACATATGTGTATACATATATGTATGTATGTACACAAAATGAGAGCATGATGCAATTATCTAGTTACATTTTCTCTGCTTTGTTTCTCGTCTGCTGCAATTGCAATGTTTTGTTTTTGCTCCAATAAGCTATGACAAAAACTGACTCAACAAAGCACGATTATCTGCCCACAAACGTACATGGAGTGCATGAGCATATATGTATGACTAATATATAAATCATTTGCAGTAGTACAGTGGAAATGAATATTTATGCACATAATAAATAGAATTTTATACCTACATACGAAAATATGTACCTGTGACCTTTTTAAGTGCATATTTATGTACATACATTCTTATGTATGCACATACATATACAAGCATCTATTAACATACTTATCTATTTCTTAAGCCTGGCATGCGCTTTGTTACTGAGTATATTACCGTGGGGAAAACCTCAGGTAGCGAAGTGAAAATTACTTTTTTAAATTGCGAACCACTTTGCTGAAATTTCGGAAATTTAACCTGTTAGCATTTAAACAAATTGTGTGTACGCTCTCCATTATCCCGCTAGCAACATTTTTGTAGGCACACATTTGTTTACAGTTTTGCTTCTGTTCCTTAGATATGATTAGATTAACACTACAAAAACACTTCAGAAACCTTCAAATGTACATATGTATGTACATACATACAATATGTACTTCAAATTATTAATAAGGTTTTAATTTATTAATTAATTACTTATTTAATCTATTAGAAGTTGCGATAGAAGCCTGTTCTCCTTATAATTCAAAGAAAGAAGAGATTCTCAAATAAATCAAAAATTTTAGTCACTTAATATTTTCTGTCCTGTATAGTAGAGTATAGAAATTTTTTTTATAGCTTTTTAAATTTTATTGTATTATATTAAAATAAAGTGCGAGTTTGAAGTTTCTAAAATATTCCGTTGATTTTTTATAATTTTTTTACTTTGATGGTGTCGCACATTTTCTCCATACAAAAAATGTCGTGCATTCGCAATAACCTATAAAACTGCAATGAGCTATAATTTTAGAAAAGATTAATGAGGATTAAAAATTTTTAAATTTTTTCAATTTTTCAAAATTTTCTATAGTTATGTATGTATGTAACAGCAATGGACCCAAAATGATGAAGGAAGTCTATTTGACAAGTCTGTGCACTAAAACTCAATCAAAAATTAATGTATTTCAATGAAACTTGGTACACTAATTGACCTTTGTCTAGGGAAGGTTGATATTGAAATCCGTCAATAACCACGTCCATCTCCTATACAACGGTAATATTGACAAAAAAAAAAAAAAAGTCATGTCTCTTTTATGAACGAAGCAACAAATTTCTCAAATTTGGCGAAAGTGATAAATCCCAAAAAATAACTAACGGGTGATTTTTTAGCTATTATCTTTATAAACAGTTGGTTTAAAAAGCTGACGCACGTTTCGTGTTTTGTTTCACTGTCAAACATCTTCAGTTTGGTCTATAATTAAAGAATTGAAGTCGAATGACCTACCGCAACGCAGAATTTTTGGTGAACGTGCTCTTGGAAAGTTGGCCGAAGACCGCTTTTTTGTGTTCAGCGACGAAACTCATTTTTGGATCAATGGGTACGTAAATAAGCAGAATTGTCGATTTTGGAGTGAAGATCAGCCAGAAGAGTTGCAAGAGCTTCCAATGTATCCAGGAAAGGTCACAGTTTGGTGCGGTTTATGGGCTGGAGGTATCATTTGACCGTACTTCTTCAAAGATGCTGCGAATCGTAACGTAACTGTGAATGGTGAGCGCTACCGTGAAATGACATCCAACTTTTTTTTGCCCAAAATACAAGAGCTTGACTTGCATGACATGTGGTTTCAGCAAGACGGTGCCACATGCCACACAGCACGCGTAACAGTGGACTTGTTGCGAGGCGAGTTCGGTGAACATTTTATTTCACGTTCGGGACCTGTCAATTGGCCACCCAGATCGTGCGATATAACGCCTTTAGATTATTTTTTGTGGGGCTATGTTAAAGCTCATTTCTATTCAGACAAGCCTGCTTCAATTAACGCATTGGAAGCCAACATTAAAGCATTTATATGTGAGATACCGGCCGAACCGGTCAACATTTGCATGAAATAATCTTCAAATATTAAATTATATGGACTGTACTATCGATTTAAATAATAATTTCAAGCATTTTTCTGAATTTTACATGTGTTTTTTTGAAACAATTTCCTATAGCTCTTAAAAAATCACCCTTTAGTAACAATTTAAAAGTTGTACGAGCAGCTGATTAAATTGTTGGCACTTGAGCCACCTTGTACTAAATAAAAAAAAATAAAGCACAGAACATACAAAATAACGAGCCTCGGAATCACATGATTTCATTTTATCCACAATAATTTGTTCCATTTCATCATCGCTTTGAGATGAAGAACATTCCATTAGGAATTGCAATTCGCAAATTTTAATTTGAATTTATTTTTACTTTGCGATCAGCTGTTTTTCTCACTTGCGAGTCCTTTCAACTAAAAAATTATCCAGTAAAAACTTGCAACTTCCCCTCAAAATGAAATACCATTTTGCTCTCTCACTTTCCCCTACTTTGCGAGTTTTTGGGGTACATGACACCATAACGTGATAATTTGTAACAATTGTTACAAGAACAACAACAACAAACTATTTTGCTACACATTTATAACTCATTTAGTCATTTCATATTAACTCACCGTTCTGCTCTCTGTAACCGGCTATAATATCTCTAAAAATTAACACGTTCTCGCCGGCGATCGAATTTGTTGTTCTCGGCATCTGGCGGCTCTGTAACTCCATCATTCATCATTTGATCGGACGGCGCTGTTGTAACCGTAATTGCAGAGAGAGCTACCGACTATGCCTGCGTTAAATGTTAACTATTTCTCTCCTTTTTCCTCAGAAAACCGCCCGATGAGACAATTGTGTATGTACCACCAATGGTACAAGCCGTCCGGCGGGGCAGGTCTCAATGCACCACTAGTGGTACATGCCGGCGGGAACGTGTTAAAAACATTAATTTTGTATATTCGCTGTGAAGAAGTCATCGATGAATTTGCATGTTGATTTAGCAAGCCGCTAATTATGTTCTCTCGTCTGACTCTTATAATACACCGGAATAGGCATTGCCATAGAAATTGAGTCTCATAAAACCATTCAAAAATATCAGACGGTAAATCTACAAAATTCTAAAATTGTGTGCGATTTCCACACTATGCCAAACAAATAATAATGTGTGTGTGTGTGCGAACATATGGTAAATTAGTTAGCGGTAGTTTTAGATTTGTTACATAATTCCCCTACTATCAGTTGAAGAGAAAATAATTCGCTACTTTCGGGGAAGCAAAAATTGAAACAGTCTCATAACGAGCCGATACTTTTCCATCCATTAAATTTAGATCATTTAGGTGATGTCTACGTTTGATGGTCTTAATTTTTGCAAATCATGCGGAATTTTTTAGCAAATGACAAATGTAGGTCGATGAATTCGCACAAGATTTTCATAAAATAAATGTTATGCAATGTTCTTTGTTTGAGTTGCGGAAATAACTTTGCATAAAAGCATCAAATTTTTACCCTTTTAATATAAACAAAAATTGCTGCAACTACTCATTCATATCCGTCCATAGAAAAAGTGCATATATTTTAAGGTGTCTGAAATTTTACGCCTTGAAATGAAAAGAAAAAAAAGAGACGTCAACAAAGCAAACATTTAATAAATAGTTCGCTTTTAAACCAATAAAAATAGCTATAAAAAATAATGAAAATAAAAGATAAGCATATAAATAAGTATACACACATACATGCATACAAATGCGCACGAGCCCGCAGACATTTGCGTGTGTGTGCTTGTTAATTGGTGGTGTTAGTTGGGGGCTTGTTCGCCGGCAAACATATGATTTTTAGAAAATGAAAAAGACACAACTTTTTTTTAGAATTATCATACATACACATACATACGTATTTTTGTTATGTTTAACTTTAAGCAAAATAAATTTAAAAAAACAAGACAAGCAACAACAATCCCAAAACATATTCTGTTTGGTTATTTCCTTTTGGATATGGACGGTTGATGAGCTCATTCTTGTTATTGTTTTTTATTAATCTATTTTATACTATATTTTATTCTTTCTGTTTTTATGATATTTCTGTGTCACAAACTTGTCCTCCAAAAGTAACTTGACTACGTCAATCGCTGGTAGGCAGCGCAGTCGAGTTCTCTTGCGTACAGTTTTGAGTGAACGCGTGCGCTCACGCTCACTAATGTACAAGTGTTTATGTACCCAGCAGGTGGAGGCTATCACTGGTAATCTAGTAGGAACACCTGTAAATCACTCGCGTTACATATTGGTTTCAAAATTCATTCATTTAGTTTATGTTTGACTACTGCGGTTAAGCATCGATTTAAATGCCCATATTCTCATGCTATTGTTGTTGTATCAAAGCGCGCAAACTCACTTGCAGAACTGTGTTAATACAATCTTGCTGGCCTAAAAGAAAATGTTCTGTGAACAATGGTGGTTGTTGTTGTTGTAACATCATAAACATTCCCAATACTTACATACGGGGAATGCTGCTGGAGTAACAGTCCTTGGCCGGATATAAATCCGGGTTGTTTCGGTAACGTAGAACCGACTGTCGTGGAAACATAAACAGTGGTGGTCGTATTACACAGATAAACTTTTCTTAAAAACACCGATAGGGTCTTAATAGAAGATAAATAATTATTTAAGTAACATTTGTGTGGCAAATTTTCATTCAGAAAGCTACTTTTTCCTTTATTTTTGGCAAATTTATATATTTTCTTTTACAAACGAATTAAATCCATCCATTATTTAGAAATAAAAAATGATAGAGAATAAACCAAAAACATGAAACTTGCAAAAGTCCCTCTTTAGGTAGGCAAGGGAAATGGCACTCTTCAAGTAGCACCAAAGCGCCGTTTTGATATCAATATGAGACCTGCAACAGGCAGATATCTACAGCCAGCCAGAGCTGTTGTGTAATGGAAAAAATTGCTTGTATTTATTTTGATACATATTTGATACAAAATTTAAAAAAAAATTTACGCGAGGTTTGAGCGACTTCAAACTTGCACTTTATTACACCAAAATTGAATGGTCTATAAAATTGCATACCCAGCAGTTTTCGAAGATTCTGTTTAAAAAATTGAAATTTTTTATGAACATTTTTTTAAATTTGTTAAGCTTTTCGAATTTTGTACAAAGTTTTGAACTTTGATTTCAGCTTTTGTTATATAATGAACTATATTTTTATAAAAAATTAAAAAAAAAAAATTATCATGAAAGGCGTGACTCAATTATGTAACGCAAGTGTATATAAAATAATTATAACATTAGTTCTTACCATTTCGTCAATCTTACTTTAAAATAAAATGTAATAAACAAAACTCCATTTCTTTTGAAGTGAATGCATTGGTTTTTTAGGAACTGTCCCATTTTTTTTACGGAACATTGCTTCTTTTATGTGGTTGCATCAATTGGTTTCGTGGTGCCTGATTCCCTAGCAGTGATCGTCCTTGGCCGGCTATAAATCCAGGTCGTTCAGGTTGCGCAGAATCGAGTGTCGTGGAATTTTCGACTTATTACGTAACCGACTGCGCTGCCCCATATCCAGTTTTTCTGATTCTCAGATCTCAATTTTTTTGCTAGTATAATCGCCGAGATGAAAATTTGCATTGCCAGAAACTGCCATTTTCGCCCATTGCTGAGTTAGTTGGCCAGTTTTTTATGTAAAATTGTCGTTTCGTTGGTACGTGAAATGTTGATTTGTTCAAATTTATGTCGAGTCAATATTCTTGGATTGAATTGTCTACTTTCGCCCACAGAGGCCAACTTCTCCCCAGTTCGTGGGTGGGGATGAATGGGTGTTGCCCACCTGCTTCATTTCGGACAGAAATTCTTTTCAATAAAACGCTTTTTATGCAGCGAAAGACTGGAATTAAGCTAGAAAAATTTCCAAAGTGGTTCAAACATAAAGCGGTGCAGTTTGTCTGACCAAAATATCATATCGGGTGAAGACATTTTGAGTTGCAAGAAACAGTCAGACTTAAACTAACATACGATGCTTTGTATTTAGACCACCCGGTGCATCAGATAGAAGCATAAACAGAATTGTGACATAAATCAAATAATAAACAAAAAATGTAGGTTAGTTTAGCCAGTTTGCTTGTGGCCACCGAGTCACTAAGGCCTATTGTGATACCTCCATTTGATTTCCATCCCCTAAATAAGTTTTTAAAACCACTTAGATATTTTGAAGAAGGTAACTAGTCCCTCCAGTGAGACCTTTTTCAAATTTCTCAGGTTTTCCAAGAAAAAATCGCCAAGATATTTGGCACGGCTTCTTTGAAGGGCAAGACATTGACAGAGGAAGTGTTGTATCGATTCAATTTCTTCTTCATCTCCACAACTCCTGCAGAAGTCATTGTGAGGTACACGCATCCTACTGGCTAGGGTGCCAATAGTGCAGTGACCCGTTATAACACCTACGAAAAACAAGAACAACAAATTTCACATGCCCTTAACACCTACTCATCTAGCACCTCCCTGTCGAAACGGCATGTTTCCTGGGCCTACCTTCAGATGAGCCAGACGAAGACGACCGGTGATATACCCTGCATTGACGGGCTTGTATTACTGTTACAACAACAACAACAAATTTCATATTTAGGTTTCATAATTTATACAAAAATATAGTTGAAGAAATTATTTTTTTAGTCCGAGAAAAAGAATTATGTAATTTAGTCACAAATTTCACAATCTATCTATTGTTAGCTTTCCTACAGGGGTTTTGCTGCTGCTTTTGTACGCGTTCTCGTACTTTCTTGACCTCACTTGATAATTTTGTGGCGCTCTCTGGAATAATATTTTTGTCGTTGGTTGAGTTTTCTCTCATCAAATATGCAATCGCTCTTTCTCTCGCTAACAATGTTTCGCGATCATTCGTACATATTATATGGACACATTCATATGTATTACGAGCATGTGAATGCAGTGGCTCAGAGGCTA
Organism: Anastrepha ludens; assembly: GCF_028408465.1. Taxonomy (NCBI): domain Eukaryota; kingdom Metazoa; phylum Arthropoda; class Insecta; order Diptera; family Tephritidae; genus Anastrepha; species Anastrepha ludens. Next base: position 28,146,205 of record NC_071502.1, on the reverse strand, counting down.
CACTTTGTCTGTACAGCTGATCAGCGCAGCAGTGTGTTATATGTATGTATGTAAATGGCTTTATCAATAATGTTAGGAATGAAAAAAAATTGGTGTCGAATGATGCAAAAGTATTTACATATGTATGTACATATTTTCAACTTGTTTTCTTTAAAATGTTTAGTCACATCTAAGTTACGAAGATTTTGGTTTCATCTCTGACACGAAATTTGCTACATTTCCGACAATTGGTTGAGGTACTGTATTCATATACATATGTACATATATAAGTATGTATGTATGTAAATGCATTTACTTGGACCGCCTTCTCTTACCGAGTTTTTTGTTTAGCCAATTTTGTCTCATATCTCTCCACTGTGCCCGTTGATTTCATTATCTAATTTTATGTGAAACTCAATTGATTGCGTGCGGCAGCGTAAATGCTAGCAACTAAAAGCGAAAATTGCTCGAAGGTGCTGTATATCAGCTACAGTGGTTGTATTGTCAATAACTCTTATCTGGCAACTCGCAATAAGGCCATGCGTGTATGTGAGTTTGTAAAATGCCTTGGTAACGTCTGGACTCCATTCACCCGCCTCACTTGACTCACTTTATTTCAAGTGTTTGATGCTATCGTAAAACTGAGAGTCATAAATAAATATATGTATAAATAAAAAAAGAGTGTAGTACTTTACTGTTTTTGTATATCTGGTAACTGTTATACATACATACATATATGGATGTAGATAATTTGATTGAGTGCCCACAAAAGCTACCTACAAACATGCGTTTTTTTATTTACAGTCGTACGTACATATTTACTTAGTATTGTTTTGTTACTCATACGAGTATATTTTGATGAGTATTCTTGTTTTGATGAATTTTAAATTGTTTTTATGTTTTACTTTTGCCTTAACCGGTTATTGACTTCATTAACCTGAAGAAATGCAAATACCCATATCGGGGTTCAAAGTACGCACACGAAAGAAAGGTTGTCGAAATGGAGTGAATTCATTAAAATGCAATTTTGGTTAGTCCAAACTGGTTGTGAATTTCTTGGAAACTGCATACCTGCCTGCACATGGAATACATGTGGCTGCTAGGCTTGGCGCTTAATTATGTCCAGTGTAACTTTTGATGAAGTAAACAAATTAAAATTATAAAGGGAGTGCCAGCGCTAGTTTCGTGTTTAATTAAGAAAAGTAAACCTTTCGATTGTCATTCAAATGGCTGCCTACTCTGACCCTGCTGTAGCCCATTCTGTTAACTCAATTTTCCTCCTCTGAAGTATTTATGAATATTTCATTTGCTTTGCGGTGGTTATCGCAGAGTTCGAGAGCTGATGTGCATTTGTGTTAACAAAAATAGTAGTGCGACGAATTACCAAGTTTTAAATATTATTTTTTTCTTGTATTCAGTGTATTCTATAACAAAGCCCATATAACTCAAAGCTCCAAATTTCGTACACAATTCACAAAAATTCAACAAATTGGAGAGAAAAAAATTACATTAAAATCTCCAACTTTTTATTCAGAATTTTTAGAAAAATTCTGGATATCCAGTTTTATAGCCCATTCAATATTAGGGCAACAAATTGCAAGTTTCCAGTGGTTCGAAATTAATGTAGATTTTAGGCAATTCTTTTTTTTTCGCTGAGGTGTTGACATTTTCTTCGGTGTAAATAAACATACATACATATTCGGAGTACCTATAAAAAAAGTTGAAAGAAATAGAAAATAAAAAAGTATAAAATATAAATAAAAAATATTAAATACGAATACAACAAAATATAAAATAAAAATTTAGTGAGGTTAAAAAACAGATTTAGAAAAATAAAAAAAGATTTAGAAAAATAAAAGAAAAGATTTAGAAAAATAAAAAAAAAGGATTTAGAACAATAAAAGAAGAATTAAGAAATTACAAAAATAAAAGATTTAAATAAAAAAGGACTAAGAATAAAAAAATGTTTTTAAGTGGCTTTTTAGGTTTAAATAATAATAATAAATTTTTTTTTATTTAAAGCGAACGTGATGTATATTAAATTAAATAAATAAATATTAATTAAAAACAAAAGGAAATTAAATCCAAAAAAAAAATTCAGAATATTAAATAGAATTAAAAAAATTTGCATAAAAAAATTAAAAAAAAAAAATTAGAAACAAAATTTAAGAAAAAAAAAATTTAAGAAAAAGAAAAATTTAAGAAAAAAAAGTTTAAGAAAAAAAAATTTAGGAATAAAATTGAAATAAATAAAAAAAATAAAAACTAAAATAAAAAAAAATTAAAAAAGAAAATAAAAACATTAAAACAATAAAAAAAAATAAAAAAAAAAATAAAAAAGTAAATAAGAAAATTAAAGAAATAAATAAAAAAATTAAAAACAAAAATAACAAAATAAAAACTAAAAAAAATAAAAAAAAGATAAAAAAATTAAAATAAAAAAAAATATTAAAATTAGAATAAAAAAAAATTTAAAAAAAAAATAAAAAAAGTAAAAAAAATTACAAAAAAAATAAAAGTTAAAAAAATATAAAAAAATTAAAGAAGAAATAAAAGTAAAAAATAAATAAAAAAATTAAAAAAGATTTAAAAAAATAAAAGTTAAAAACAAATAAAAAAATTAAAAGAAAATAAAAGTTAAAAAAATTAAACAAAAAATTAAAAAATTAAAAAAAATTAAATAATAAAAAAAATTTAAAAATTAAAAAGAAATTACAAAAAAATTTAAAAGAAATGAAAAAAAATTTTAGATTCAAGAATTCAAAATATTTGAAGAAAACATCAAATAAAAAATAAAAAAAAATTAAAAATATTAAAAAACAAAAATTAGAAAAAAGTAAAAAGATTTCGAGGAAACTAAAAAACACAAAAATATTAAATGAAGTTAAAAAAAAGATTTAGAAAACGAAAAAAATAATAAAAAGATTAAAAAAAAAGGTTTGTAGAAATAAAGAAAATTTTTAAAGAAACTGGAAAAAACGATTAAATATAAATAAACAAATAAAATAAAATAAAAAAATATCAAACATAAATTTAAAAAGAGCAACTACATACAAAAAATGTAAAATAAAATAAAAAATAAAAAAAAAAAATTTTTAAAAACAAAAATTAAGTCATGTAAAAAAAATGAAAAAAAAGGATTTCGAAAGGATAAAAAGAAATAAACTTAAATAAAAAAAAAAATTTAAATACGAATTTTTTTAAGTTTGAAAGTTTGTTTAACTTGTTTTTTTAGTTTTTAAATATAATAATAATAATTAATATAACACTAAAATAATTTTATTTAAAGCATTACGTTCGCAACATATACTTTTTTCCGGGAAAATGAAAAAAAAATTAAATAAAAACAGTAAATCCTGTAAAAAATTTTACATAAAAATTTAAAAAATGTTTAATACAAATTAAAAAAAAAATGTGACTAAATAAATAAAATAAATCAAAACAAAAACTAAATCTAATCGAAACACATACCTTCAGTTTATAGGTCGCGTAAAATTGGGCTCTACTACGGTGGACGTGGTTTGGTTTATCCATTATTATCTAAAATTATCTTCATCATTACCTTCTAAATTTCTTATTTTTATTAAATATATTATAATTATTGAATTTACTAAATTTGTTATTATTATATTTATTATTTATTAGTATAAATTTGTATTAAAAAATTATTGTTATAAAATTTCCTTATTCATTAATTTCACTCTCTTCCAGGCCAAAATGCATGCGAGAAAAAGTCATTCATATTCCTGCGCAAAGAACTGCCCGTACGTTTGGCGAATATCATGAAGGAAATCGCACTACTGCCCGATCATTTGCTCAACACACGTTCCGTCAGCCAAGTGAGCTCATGGTATGTGCAGAGTTTCGAGGAGGTACTCGAATTTGAAAAGGCCGAACCGACACATAGCAACTTAGAGAAGTAAGTAATGCAAGATGAATGACAACAATGGCCGTCCGGCAATGTACTAATTTTAAGATAATAATAATTTTGTATTTATTTCCATGCATTGCGAATTTTTTTAATACACACATTTTTCGCTTCGTTTACAAACGAGTTAGATGTAGTTCCCACTTTCTGGGTGTTGATTTTAGCACTTGAACTCACAGTAAACTGCAAAGATTCTACATTTTAGCATCTTGAATGACTAACTCATTGTACGAGCCGGCATGCGGACAAACATTGCTCAATGCTAATAAATAAAATCTTCTTAATTGGCGCGATAACCGCTTACGCGATTTCGACCGATAAATAAAATACTTCTGAAAATATGCTTTGTATGGAAGAAAATTTTCAACATTCATCGTTTGCTAAAAGCGTTGTTCAAAATCAACACGATTTTTGAGCGACTTCTCACCTACATTTTATTTTAATAAAATTTAATGGGCTATAAAACTGCATACCCAGAAGTTCTTTGAAAATTCCGATAAAAAAGTTGAAAATTTTGATGATACTTTTTTGAAATTTGCTGAATTTTTGTGAATTTTATACAAAGTTTGGAAGTTTGATTTGTTTTAGATTAACAATAACAGACAAATAATAAAAAAATTACAAATTTCTGAAGGACACCAACCTACTCCGTCTTATCTGATCTAACTTACATCACCAGCCAGCCGAAAGCCTCTGCTCCTAGCGCTGCGTTTGCTTGAGTTTACTAATAATTTTACTATCATGTTAAGCTTTAAAAAACAAATATGTATATATATATATATAAATATGATTCTAGTACGGGCGATAGTCGTTGATGTTGTGAACAACATATTAAAATTTCAGAACCAATGATAATAAATCGTTCCTTGAATCCCAGAGCATTGAAAAACGTTGATAAGTCTCATCTACCAGTCCTCTGGCGAGCAAATAAAAAAGGCTGGATGACGCAAAATTTGTTTGAAGACTGGTTTAAAAATTGTTTTATTCTAGAAGTCGAAAAGTTTTTGAAGAGAAAAAAATTGAGCTTTAAAGTTTTATTGCTCATTGATAAAGCAGGTAGCCATAGTAGAGAGTTGAATCATCCTAACGTAAAAATTGTGTTTTTCCTCCAAATTGTACGTCATTGATCCAACCATTAGATCAAGGAATCATTGCAACAACCAAGGCATACTACATACGACTAGCATTCCAAAAAAATTTCGAAAAACTGGAAAACGATAAAAATGTAACGCTTACTCAAACTTGGAAAGAGTTTTCTATTTTAGATTGTGTCACAACTATAGCTGTGGCTTGCAAGGAATTAAAATAGTCTACACTTCATGCGTGTTGGAAACCTTTGTTACCGCAAATGATCCAGAGCGGAAGCTGTGCCCCATTTGAGGAAGCAGAATTTAGCAGAATAATATCGTTTGCTTCTAATTTACGGGGGACAGGGGACGGATTTTGTGATATGAACATTGATGATGTTCGGGAACTATTTGAAGAGCAAACTTTGAATGAGGAAGAACTAATTGAATACCTCCAACTTCGATCACCTCGATGATGCGGAAAACATTTGTAATATTACAACGGTTCCTCATTTAAATTTAATTGATCTGGATGAAGGAATAGCTTTAGCTAAAAAATTGGAAAATTTTTTCGTTGAAAAAGATTCTTCAGTTGTACGTAGCGGAAAATTTAAAAGAGAATTGAATAGTTCCTTAGCTCCTTATAGAGAAATTCTGAAAGAATTGCAAGATCGAAATAGGCAGGTAGTTTCTACTACGTGAGATAACCTTTGTAATGATGGAGAAATAACTAGTGAAGAGGAGTTTCAACCAACCTGGAGAATAAAAAGTAGATTAGCTGTAATTTCTGATGAGAGTGATGATGAAAATTAATTTTGTAACCGTAATAAGCTGTTTCTACTTCTTTTATACTATGTAATTATTATTATTAGTCTTTGAATATATTTTTGTTGTATTTTTTAATTTTTGTATTTCATCATAAATTTGAATTTAATTTATTTTTCTTAATAAAAACTTCAAGGTAACTTACTTTTTCATTTATGTAGTATTTGGAACGGAATTTCAGCTATCATAAAATTTTACACCTTAAGGGGTTAGGTGGGTTACAGAGGTTCAAAAAAGGGTATTTTTACTATTTTTTTTTTATATATACAATCATATATTTTATTTAAACAATTCAGCATATCAAAGATACATATTTAAACAGTATTTTGTGAAATTTTTATTTAAAAATTCCGAAAACTCAGCCGTTGGTACCTCATCTCCCTTCACGTCTCACAAAAAAATGCTCTTGCCGTGGACAGCATAACTCATTATTGGTTCATCTAAAATCAAACAACCAAAAATATTTCGTTAGTACACTGGACGAAGGAAAAAAAAAAAGTTTAATTTGAATTTTTGACAGACTTTGAACAAAAAAACACATTTTTTGGTCAAATTTTCGTCATGTGTTGGCTCGAAAAAATTAGTTGTAATAAAAAAAAAAAAAAAATCCTTCGTTCAATAACTTGATAATGTTATTCCAAAGATGTGTGCAAAATTTGAACAAAATCGCTTCATAACTTTTCGAGAATTCGTGTCCACCGACTTAAAAAATCGAGTTTTGAGATAAACGCGTTTAAAAACGAAACGCTGCACTGACATGGCCTGATGGGCGGAACTGAAGGGTCTATCTCGTAGAATTTTACTCGGATGAATTTGAAATTTTAGGAGAATATTTTAAACATATTATACTATTTAATAAGACAAAAAAAAAAAAAAAATCGATTTTTTGAAATTTTCAAACCCACCTAACCCCTTAAGATTTGGTTTCGATATAACACGGTACGAATTAGCCGTGTTATACGAGGGACGCCTGTATTTTGTTTTTGCATTAGCATTAGCATTTATACATCATATTTTGACTTGGCTTTAGCAGAATTTAAAAAAAAAAAATTAATATTTGCAAAAATCAATTGGACAAGAGAAATTAGTTTTATTAGTAAATAATCTTGTGCCTGATCGAAGATTTTCAAAATTAACAACATGGCGGCCCCAGGAAATATTTTTCAGATTTTCGAGAAAAAAACCGACAATTAATTGTTTAAAAACATCGAAATTTTTGAAAAAAAAAAATCCTTCGATACGGTACAAGTTTTTTATGTTTTTCCAAGCAGTATAAATTTTATTGTAATCTACCAAGCGGCTTTTAAGTTGCAGTGATCACCAATTCGAAAAACATAGTTTTAATAAAAACGCATTTAAAGTTTTGCTATCGATTTATGGAGTTACATGAATTATTTAATTACTTACACTGTGTCATCTATTCCTAGGCCATATAATAGTTCTTCGGCCGCCATAGCAGCTTCTAAAATATCGATTTGCTCCGGAGTGCCCGAGCGCCCTTTATTAATTGTTGAATAACTCGAAAAGTATTTGTCGGATTCACTTCAAATTTTCACACAATATTTTTATGATATTTTACTTTAACTTTAACTTAACTTAATGCAAAAAAATCCAATTTCTTTTTTAATTCTGACTACCCCTAACCCTTAACGAACTGTATTGTAAAAAGATGAACCAACTTAATTATGTAAGCATAGGCGTGGCTTTCAATAATTTATAACTGCACTTACTACGTAGATACTCACCTATACTTGCATGTATGCATTTAACTGCATATGCAAAATACGAATTAGGTATGCGCGTGCAATAATAATACATTTACTTAGGCATTTAATTATTCAATTCGATTGTATTCATTGTTCATTGTTCTATTTTAGGTTCTGCAACACTTTGGTGCACATTCGCAATCGTCACAGTGACGTGGTGCAAACCATGGCGCAGGGCGTCATCGAAATGAAGGAGCATCAGGGTGGTAGCGTCGATTGCGGCATGGAATCATCGATACAATACTTTCTGGATCGCCTGTACATGTCACGCATCAGCATACGCATGCTAATCAATCAGCATAGTGAGTGAACTGGCTTATGCGTTAACTGGTGATTTTTGTAAATTTTAATAATCATTTATTATTTCCACGCAGCTATACTATTTGGTCAGTTCCCCAATGAACAGGGCCGTCATATCGGTTGCTTAGATCCGGCTTGCCAGATCTCGTCGGTGGTAAAAGACGCTTACGAAAATGCACGTTTTCTCTGCGATCAGTACTACCTGATCAGTCCGGAGCTGGAAATTACCGAACATAATCCGCATGATAAAGAAAATAAACCCATACGCACCGTTTATGTGCCCTCGCATTTATATCATATGCTTTTTGAGTTGTTCAAGAACTCGATGCGTGCCGTTGTCGAGAATAATGATCAGGACAAATGTGAAAGGCTGCCATCTATCAAGGTGCTGATAGCGGAAGGCAAGGAGGATATATGTGTGAAGGTATGTAGTAGAAGCGGATGATTGATAACTTTTTAGTAAATATATGAAATATTTTTGAAATTCTTACTACCTTAGATCTCCGACCAAGGTGGCGGCATTCCACGCTCTCAAACCGATCAGCTGTTCAAGTATATGTACAGTACAGCGCCACAGCCATCTAAATCTGATCTACACACAGTGCCGTTGGCCGGCTATGGCTATGGATTGCCTATTTCACGTTTGTATGCGCGTTACTTCCACGGTGACATAGTGTTGTTGTCGTGTGAGGGCTATGGCACCGATGCAATCATTTACATGAAGGTACATATTTCAAATAGCCATAAGTTGTTGTAAAAACCGATTTGGGGATTTGCGAAAGTGTACTGATGCTTTCCATTTCAATTCAACGGGGCTATTCTATTCGGGTCATGTTCTTCGATTTCGATGTAACTGAAATATGTTGCTCTTTGGTCAAAATAATGAGACACGTATTTTTTTGTTCGCACGAAAAAAAATTTTTTCAAGAGTTATCGGCAATTTTGTTTTTCGGCTCAAACTCGATTTTTTTTAATTATATAAGAAAACATTTTTTTTAAATGCCCATAACTGAGTCAAAAATGAACCGATTTTAATAATTCTGGGTTCAAAATGATCGTAATTACTTACACGAGCGACTTCATGTAGAAACAATTGCAAAAAAAGTAGTTGACAATTTTTTATTTAGCAAGAAAGAAAAAAAAATCTAAATTTTTTCGAAATTCAATATTTCAAAAAGTGTATTTTTTTTTTATAACTTTTTCCAAATCAAGAGGACACCTCAAACTTCAATTAAGCTGAATGCCCAGTAGCTAAAATGCGTTGTTTTTGAGTAAAAAACCTGTTTCGCACTTTTTGTTTTTTGCAAAATAAAACATTTTCAACTACTTTTTTGCAACTGTTTCTACATGAAATCGCTCGTGTAAGTAATGACGATCATTTTGAACCCAAAATTATTAAAATCGGTTCATTTTTGACTAAGTTATGAGCATTTAAAAAAATTCTTATATTATTTAAAAAAAAATCGATTTTGAGCCGAAAAACAAAATTGCCGATAAAGCTTGAAAAAAAATTTTTCGGGCGAACAAAAAAATACGTGTCTCATTATTTTGACCAAAGAGCAACATATTTGAGTTACATCGAAATCGAAGAACATGTCCCGAATAGCCCTTTTGAATTGAAATGGAAAGCATCTACTGCGATTATCAAATTCATTTTAGTCAGAGCTACATTTATCAATGTATTTAAAAGATTAGAGCAAGCAAACTAGAAATTGTTGCTGTAACAGCTTAATCAACCCTTCCAGTGCGATGTAGTCACCCACCGTCTGCGTCTAGCGCATCTAAAACTTCCTGTTTCGACAGATTGGATTCAGAGGAAGAGGAATGTTAGCTGCGTAGGTTTGATCGAGCATGTGAAAAGGTGTTTTCTTTTTGGTGGGTGAGGTAGGGTTCAATGTGTCTTCGCACATACAGCGACCGTCGTCTACTGCGTCGTGTGATGTGGCCACTAAAACGATCCCTCCTCTCCTTCTGGGGAGACACCCTTCCCGGAACTGCTTGCTATATTACTTCGGGACCGCCCAGAACGGCATCCATAAAGAACCAATTCTATTCACCCACGTCTGGGTCCATTATATTTGTAGCCAGCTTTCATACTATAGGCTCGTCTTCTTGTGTCTCTTCTATCTGTGCGGCTTCGCTTTGCTGCACTGTGTCGAGGTCAATATTTTTTTTTTCGTAGTACGTTCTCGATGTATTTCTTTACCGCGTTCCAGCTGTCCTCGTGTTCGAGCATTTTGCTGATTATGTTGCTCGGCGCGATGTCGCCAATCTGCTTCCTCAGAGCATCTCTTTCCGCGAGCCATCTGTCGCAACTAAAGCATGTGTATTCGGCGTCATCGTTCGGTGCTTCGCATAATATGCACCTGGAATCGGTTACCTTGCCCTCCAGAAGCATCCTGGATAAGTAGGAGTTTAACCTGCTACAGTATCCGAAATGCAATTGTGGCCAAAGTGCACCAGTTTACTAGGCATTTTTCTTTACCCACGACGCTCTCTTTATAAGCTCGCATTATAAGTGCAGCGAACTGGATAAGGTGTGGAAACTTGTCTCGCAATAAAGCAATTCAAGTTAAATAAGTTCAATAAAACTTCCAGCTAATTGCTCTTAAATTACGACTGCATATTTATTTTAAAGGGTCTTTCAAAAGACGCGACTAAATGTTATTGAAAATTTAAATTCTTTCAGGTTTCACTATTTTTATTCAAAATACGGTTATTATCAATTATATGTAAAAATGACATCACTTAAATGTTCACCAGGGCACAAAGACCAAAAGGTCGAAGTGCGAACCCCCAATAAATCTAAATGCCCACCATGAGCACGTCTACAGGTAAAATTCGCCAAACAGTCGCCGTCGATTCATGAATGCCCAATTGTTGAGAACGTCGTGATATCGATTCTGACGGTTGTTCAGCAACACTTTGCGTAACAGCAGCAATTTCTCAAAAGAACATCCAGTTTCTTGTCTGCCAGTTCTTTTTCTATCCCTGCCAGTGCCAGTTTCTTGAAATTTTTCACCAAACTGTGAATTTTCAACTCATTCGTACGATTATTTCCGCCAAAAAAAATCACGAATTTTGCGAAAGATTTGTATGATTTGTATGATAAGTTTCAATTATTTTAACGCGTTGCATCCATGGCTAAAATTGTGCATCTGTTGTTGTTGTTGTAGCAGCATAAACATTCCCCATACTTACATACGGGGAATGCTGCTGGAGTGACAGTCCTTGGCCGGATATAAATCCGGGTCGTTTCGGTAACGTAGAACCGAAAGTCGTGGAAACGACATCTGTCTACTTGGCAAATGTCAAAGATGTCTTTAAAAAAGGTACCGTCTAGGAATTATTCCCCACTGACATCTAGGCGTCACTTTTGAAAGACCCTTTACATGTGCATTCATTTATCTTATCTTTCACGTATAAAACATGTTTTTAAGTCACTTTTTTTTAATTATCGGAATGGTTTGTGAGTGGTGGACGATTTCTGTTGGCGAATAATATTCAGCTAATTGTATTGATTTCAAGCGCGTTTACTTTACTGGCCGATAATTGATTTGTTTAAATTTTATTTGCTTAATTACACATTTCCAGTAGTGGACACTGAAATCTGGACACCCAAAAATCCACACAATTTTTATTGTACCCCATAACCTTTTTAACCTTTAGATAATAAGTGCTCACTGGTACTGGAGTGTATCGAGAAACCGAATCTGTTAGTACGCGCAATCGCATCCGACTAATTTAGGTCCCAGGACACAGGGATTTAACTGGGAATGAAATAGAGGACGCATAGCCAGAGCGGCCGCAGCCTCGTCATTAAAAGGGCGCGAGCCCTTCCATACTATGTATGCCCTATGCCCTTCCATCAAGGAGAAACTTAGGAGTGAAGAGCTAAGGCTAAGAGAGGCTAGCTGGCACCAAACTATGAGGCTACGCCTGGCGTAACACCTATAGGGGGGTACAACCAAAAGAGGTTTAAAAATCTCATAATTCTTCCCAAGGATAAACTATGAATGCTCACGGACATATAATCGAGATATGGTCCATTGATTCGTGTTGTTTCTGCGACCAATCCCAGGAGACTCCAACCTTTCTATGATATGCTAGATAGTTGAGGAACTAATAGCAACAATTTCTGCAATTTTTCGTTGGCTTTTGCCCTCTTTATGATGACGAATAAGGACTTCCCTGTTTTCACGTGAGGTCCGTTTGGCCATTTTAAAGAATTTAAATTTTTTTAACTGTTCTTTACAAAAATTTTTTGAGAATGACTTAAGACGCTATGCTCAACTAAACAAAAAAATAAAAAAAACACCGTTATTGCATTCTCAGAGAAAATATAAAAGGCACTGCATCATTTAAGCTGTGAGCATATTCTGATGAGAAAACTATTTGTTTCTATACTTTTTCAGCAAACTTTGTTTTTGTTATTATTGTTCTTTCTGCAGTGGTAAACAATACATACATACTATCTCATTACAAGTCGTATACATTTTTTTTATTCAATTTAATAAACATCGAGTCATTTTTTTTTTCTTCTAAAAAAGTATTACCTGCATCAAATAAGCTGTGAGTCACTGTATATGTGAATGTATTATAAGGCAAAAACCGCTTACAAGGCGATCACTTATATTTCTAAAGCTAAAATCTTGCAGTGAACGAAATTATATGCAAATATCTACAATAACAAATCTACGAATTTCTACAAAAAAAAAAAAAAAAAATTTATTTCACCCAACTAACTAATTTCCATCTATTCTTCACTCCACAGGCGCTTTCAGATGAAGCCAACGAACTATTGCCGATATTCAACAAGACGAGCTCCAAATTTTATCGCGCCACAGTGCCCACCGGCGATTGGTCAAATCAGGTAAAACATCCGAAAAAGAAACCGAATGAATTGGATGTACTTGCTGCGTAATGAATGAATGTGTGATATGTGGAGCCCACAAACCACTCGCTCATCCCCCTCAATCATTGCGCTCCCTGTTTTTTTTTTTTTTGTGTTTTAAATAACCTGTGGTTTGTCAGCCGCCCAGAAAGAAATCCCAAAAATCCAGCTGAAATGCATTACTAAACGAAACTCTCTTATTGTGTTCGGAACAAATTTGAAGAAACTAATGAATAACGAATTTGTGTAATTTCTAGAATCATCGGAAGACATACATATATACATAATACATATTTACGTTTTTTGTTATATTTAGTTATACACGAATAATCGTACACATCGCATAAAATATTTGGTTACGCTAAAAAACAACAAACATTTGTACGCACGTAGACACACAATTAGGAAATGATAAGCAAATTGTGTTTGTTTTATTTATGACTATCGCTTTTATTTTGAACAAATAAATATTTGCATTTGCATTTGCATGGATGGATGCGCACGTAAGGACTCTACATTCAAATAACGGGCGCCTATAAAATAAATTCTTGTTAATATTTGTTAGTAATAGGCACGTTTTTTGTTTTTGTAACCATCGCTTTTATAAACATGAAAAATTTCGATTTTATAGGCTGTTATAAAGAAAATTTATTAAATTAGGTTTACATTCCAAAATTTGTAAAATTAAAAAATGAAAAAAATGCAAAATAAATAGCAAACTTAGGCTGTTTAGCAAAAAAACGTATGTAGTCAAAAAATTAGCTACCAACGAAACTTCGAAGCTTTTAAAAATGTTGATTAGAAACAATATACAGCAGTGGCGGCCGTATTCTCTCTCGGTCGCTGCGCTTGGAAGTGCCTTTAATGCAATGTCACATAAATATGCATGCAAGGTTATTATATATGTAGGTGTATATATGTACATATGTACATACATAGTAGTATGCCAAACGATCGAGTAATTGAACATTTAAGGGGGTATTCTGGTCTAGACGCCTTAATTTTACGTATTTTTAAAACTACATAAGATAAAAAAAATGAAAAACACTTTTACTATTAAATTTTTTACGATTTTTTATTAATATTGGAAAAGTATAAAAAAAGTGGGGGCTACATAAAAAACGGTGCTCCATGGTTGACATGATTCCAACCCTTGTAGTAATCTAAAACAAACAAATTAAAAAAATTCTTCATTAGTTCGGATGTCGCTATCGGATTACGCCAAATCAAAGAAAAAACTCACAAAATGGCGTTAACTTGGAAAAAAAAAGAAATTTTTTTACCCTCTTTTTTTACCTTTCCAAATTTTTTCAAAATTCTTCAAACTTAAATTTTTCAAAATCCGAGGCAGGCGCGATGGACAGATGTATAATAAAAAATTCTGATCAAACTTCAAAGCGATCGGTCAAGTAGAATTTGAGATATCATGACGACCATCTCAAAAAAGGTAGTTTTGAGAAAATCGCGCTTGAAGTTTGAGCAACAATTCCAATAGAATAACTCATAATATTCACTACTCACTCTGGATTAAATGGCGATATATTTCCCGGTATATATTATAGCAGTATAAAATATACATATATAATTGGCGCTACACCCTCTTTGGGTGTTTGGCCGAGCTCCTCCTCCCATTTGTGGTATGCGTCTTGATGTTGTTCCACAACTGGAGGGATCTACAGTTTCAAGCCGACTCCGAACGGCAGATATTTTTATGAGGAACTTTTTCATGGCAGAAGTACACGCGGAGGTTTGCCATTGCCTGTCGAGGGGCGACCGATATTAGAAAAATGTTTTTCTTAATTTTGGCGTTTCACCGAGATTCGAACCTACGTTCTCTCTGTGTATTCCGAATGGTAGTCACGCACCAACACATTCGTCTACGGCGCCATATATGTATATGTACATAGAATAAATAACGGTTGTGTGGGATATAAAAGATTTTCTGGAAAGAATGAGTTCCCAAGTCGTCCGGTAACATCTGCCGTTCATTGCGCGATTCGCTCCACTCGGCCGGCTTAGATGCCACGTTACAAAATTCGCTGTATCTCCGAAAATAATTTGAATTTTGAAAAATCCGTTAAAGGGCATATTTTTGAAGGTATAAACTTTAAAAAAATATGCAAAAAAAAATCGATTTTTTCAAGTTTCTAGACCAGAATACCCCTTTAAAAGCCAGACATTGAGGTGCATATTTACGCTATCAGCGGACGTGACGAATCATTTTCATTTGCAAAATATAATAGAAAAATGTGTTGAATACTAAATAATCAGGTTGTTGACGATTCTATTTTGTGGTGATATTCAAGATGAGTGAGCGGCGTATACAGTGTCGGACAAAACATATTCAACTCATTCATACTTCGATGTAATTATATTTGCCTAACGTGAAATGTCATTTCAATGAGTTGGTAGAAATGTTTTTTCGCCACGTTTCGTACCCTCCCACAATCACACCCACCGCGGGTGCGCCAGGTGACGTTCACTTTCGTTATTCATGAAAGCTAAATCACAAGTATAGTCAAGAATTTAACGGTATGAAAACGCAGTCCAAAATCGACCACTGGCTGCCGGACTAAAATATGTAGTTTGAAAAGAGTACTTTTGTACTGTGTCAATCCTGTTTCAAGTAGCAGGTAGCAAAAAGTAGTAAGTCTTGAACTACCCTATATTAATAAGCAGCCACTGCAAAAAGCTAAGCTATAAGCATCAAAAATAAAATAAAAAATGTAAATTTACAATTTACGAAAAACGAAAATTATTAAAATTCACCAAGCCAAAATTGTTTACTTTTTAATATAACTATTTTAACTGCAACTATTTATGGATATACTATTTTTTTTAGGTTTATTTAAGTGAAATTTTACCTATATTTGTTGTTATCTACGCTTTTACTATTTATTAAGAAATAAACACAAGCATGCATACCTACAGGCATCTATCAAGAAATGTATTGAGTTGAAAAATAAAAAATAATTAAAAAAAAAATATAAATAAAAATTTGTTAAAACCATTTGTAGTGCTTTTCTTTTGATTTTTATGTAAGTTTTATTTGTGTGCTGTGTCCTTTAGCTGCTTTGTTGTTATTTGTAGTAATTAATGAGCTTATTTTCAACACAATTTTCGCTCAAGCTACACAAAAAATATTAGTTTGGGGCAAAAGAAATCCATCCAAAAATTGTATTATGGTCGCTCTTTAGCTTCTGAGCGCTGCTACTACGACTACTGAAATGCCGGTTAAGTTCGTTTATTTCTGTGATTTTTTTTTTCGACAATTTCTTAAACATCAAAAAAATGCCCAAACGGCATCGACGAAACCAAAATTGCACGTAATTACAATAGTTTTTAGATAAATTTTTATATAAGGTGTAACCACCGAAATTTCGACGTTTTTTCATGAATTTTTTTTAAAAAGTAAATAAAATGCGATCGTTTTAAAGTTTTTACATGTTTTTATTGGTGTTTTGAAGCATTTAAAACAAATTTTTTAAAGTTAATTTTATATTAATTTGTTTAAAATTTTTAACGTCAAAATGGAGACCTTAAAAAAAAGATGAGTTGGTTCGGGGAAACACACAGCCTTCCAAAGTCAACTGAAATAAAAAATTGAAAGAGATTATTATTCTGTAGACTTTATTTTAGGTCCCGAACCTAAAATATACATAAAATTAAAAAAAGAAACAAAAACAAAATGGCGGACTTGTGAAAAAAGTTCTCAACATCTAATTTTTTTTCGTCATAAATTGTTTAAATTAAATAGTTTATTAATAAAAAATTAAATGCTTTGAAGGTCCGGGATCTAGATATGTGTGTCTAGAATAACGGGTTAAATTTTTAGCCAAATCGGTTTAATAGTTTTGAGTCAGTGATTACCAGAAATTTCGATAACATGGTTTTGAGAAAAACGCGTTTAAAGTTTCGATAATAAAAGAGGGGACAGTCAGAGCAGCTGCTGCTGGCGTGTCACACGCTTTCATACACACTACGGCGCGCTCTCTTATTTTAGCTATAACTTTAAAAATAATTAAAATTTTTTTCTGAATTTTTTAAGATGTTTTTCTTCCGAAACACAAAAAATTCGATTTTTGAACCCGTCACACCGGGCTACTACCATAATAGTATCGCGGAAGCAGTGGTCTACCCAGGACTGTCATGCTAAGAAAGAATAAAGAAGAAGTTCTTACAGCATCGGCACCAGAAACACCATTCACAATTTCAGTGGCCTGGCTTGCATTTTCGCATTTATCAAAAAAAAAAAAAATTGGAAAATATGCAAAATTTTCTCTTTGCTGACTTTGCTAACACCCTGTAACTCACAACTGAAGGGGTTAAAGGGGTAGTCAGAGACATGAAAAAATTATGATTTCAATAATTTTTTTTCTCGCTAGTCAATTTTTTTTTTTTTTCAAAAATAAAAACTATGCATTAATACTTTATGTTTCGACTTGACTTTAGCAAAATTTCAAAAAAAAAAAAAAATTTAATAATTGTAAAAGTTATCGCCATTTGCGTGGAGCCCGTTTCTCCAGAAGTCCCTTGCGGTGATCATCACAAGTCCTTGGAGATTCATCCAAAAAAAAAAAAAAAATGGGGCAAAAGAAATTCGTTTTATTAGTAGATAATCTTGTGCCTGATCGAAGCTTTGTTTTCAAAATTAATATGGCGGCTTCAGGAAATATTTTTCAGATTTTCGAGAAAAAACCTAAGAATTAATTGTTAATTGAAATTTTTGAAAAAAAAAATCCTTCGATTCGGCACAAGTTTTTTATGTTTTTCAAAAGCAGTATAAATTTTATTGAAATCTACCAAGTGGTTTTTAAGTTACAGTGATCACCAGTTCAAAAAAGAAAAAACGCATTGAAGGGGACAGATACCTGTTTTTTTTATTTTCCCTGATTTTCATTAAAATTATTTAAAATGAAGAAGTTAATATATTTCTTCCAAAATTGGCATACAGTTTATTTATATAGGGTGGGCCATGTAAAATTTGCTTTTTGAATCGGCTATAAAAAAAAAAAACTAATCAATATTTTTTCAAACCTTTTTTTTTATTTTGAAGATTGAACATTGTCATTTATGAATGAAAAATAATATCGTTCAAATGACTGCCACGACTGGCTTTACAGTAGGCCATTCGATCAACCCAATTTTTAAGCACATTTTCGATTGTTTGGGTTCCAATTTATGAATGGCAACTTCGATTTCGTGTTTTAAAGCATCAATCGTCTCTGGATGGTTCGCATAGCATTTGTCCTTAACGGCTCCCCACAAAAAATAGTCCAACGGGCTTAAATCACAGCTCCGAGGCGGCCATTTGATATCGGAATTTCGGCTGATTATTCGGTTTTCAAAAACGGTAGCCAAAAGTTCGAGTGTAACTTTGGCAGTGTGGCAAGTTGCACCGTCCTGTTGAAACCAAATGTCGTCCATGTCATCCTCTTCAATTTTTGGAAACAACTCGTTGAGCATGTCACGGTAACGCTCGCCATTTACTGTAACCGCGGCTCCTCGCTCATTTTCGAAAAAAAGTGGCCCGATGATGCCGCCAGACCAAAAACCGCTTCTCTACTGTAACGTGTGGACTTTCTGAGCCCCAAATCCGACAATTTTGCTTATTGACGTAGCCACCGATGTGAAAATCAGAAAAGAAGAAGAAAACTCACCTCTTTGGAAATAGGTTTTCAATATTTCCCAATTTTGTTCAAGCGTATAGCGTCTCATTTCGTAAATGTCAAACCTCTAAGTAAATTATGAACACATTTAACATGTCATTTGTGTTACCATTCTCACCCTGCTGAAAAATAAAATGAATTTTGGGGCGAATTTTCCTACTATTTTTGCTTCGAAATAATTATTTTTTCGAAAAATTTTCTTATTGTAAATTCACATAGAAAGTAATACCATAAAAAAGATGTGTGCAAAATTTCAGGGAGATCGGTCAATAACTTTTCGTGTTATCGGGTACGCGAATTCGAAAAATTCAATCTCTCCCAGCGCTCGAACGCAAAGAATAGAGTCGTCACGGTTGACGACCCATAATATAAGAAATACTTAAATTTCCGTTCTTAAATTTGTTTGACATATTCTTAAAGGATTATATTAACTGGTATCTGCCTTCTTAAAGTTTATCTTCTTGCTCTCAAACGCTCCGGAGCGCCCGGTCGCCCTTTGTTAATTGTTGAATAACTCGAAAAGTATTTTTCGGATTCACTTCAAATTTTCACACAATATTTTAAAGATATTACATCGGCTGTACAACTAATTAATTTCGTTTTTTTTGTGTTAAAAAAAACCATTTATTTAGGTATAAAAGTAAAAAAAAATATTTTATTTAAAATATTGTTCATCGGAAGCGGCAAGCCTTTCCCACCTTTCAGGCAATTTATGGATTCCATCCCAAGAAAACTTCTCAACTTTTACGACGAGAAAGCCATCAAGCCATTTTTTAATACCTTCATCATTGGTGAACCGCATTCCAGAAAGGTGATTCTGCATCGACAAAAATAAGTGGTAATCAGAAGGAGCTATGTCTGGGCTATAAGGCGGGTGAGGTAGAATTTCCCATCCGGCATTTTCCAAATAGTTTTTGACCGGTACTGCAACATGTGGCCCAGCATTGTCATGTGGGAAAATCAATTTCTCGTGTCTGGCCTTTTTCGGCTATTGCTTGCTTCAAACGTATCAATTGTTGCCTGTATAGCTCTCCCGTGATCGTCTGGTCCGGTTTTAACAGCTCATAGTATAGCACACCCTTCTGATCCCACCAAATACATAGCATTACCTTCAAACCATGAGTACTCGGCTTTGGTGACGAATTGGCTGGTTGGCCTGGCTTCACGTATGAATCGTAATGAATCCACTTTTCATCGCCAGTGACAATACGATGCAAAAACGATTTCTTTTTGTGGCGATGAAGCAGCATTTCAGACATGCACAATCGTCTCTCGGCTTCAATTCGTGTGGCACCCAATTTCCTTGTTTGTGAATGTATCCGGCTGCTTTTAAACGTTTATAAATGGCTGGATGAGTGACTTCCAATGTTTTTCCAAGTTCTTCTTGAGCTTGACCTGGATCTTGATGGAGTAATGCCTTCAATTCTTCGTCTTCAAACTCTTTTGATGGACCTGATCGCTCTTTGTCTTCTGTATCAAAATCACCACTTTTAAGTCGTGCAAACCACTGCTGGCTGAGCGTAGACGAGAGAGTAAACGATGTGCTTCTGTTGCACTTTTCTTTAAATTGAAGAACAAAAGCAAACCTCCCCGCAAATGCTGTTTTGTTGGAACGTAATTTGACATTTTGACTGTAATAAAAAAAAGTTGTGTGTTTACTAATATTGACATATCAAATTTACTTGATTTTTTGGCGTGCTTTAACATAGAATAGCTGTGACTGTCAAAATATTGACTACATAAATAGAAATGAGGTTAGTAACAAATACGAAATTAATTAGTTGTACACCCGATACTTTAAGAAAATTCAAAAAAAAAATTAAATTTTTTGAAAATTCTGACTACCCCTAACGCCTGAATAAAATAAACAAAAAAACAGCAAACGAATTTTTTTAGCGTGAAATGACAAGGAGCATAAACTTTAAACTGCTTGATCGCTACTTTACGCGAAGTCGATCACTACAGCCAACTACCGCGAAAATAATGGATTTCTTTTTCCCCAAACTAAAATTTTTTGGTTACGCATTTTCCGCTATTTGTTTTATATTTTATTTTATATTTCGTATTTGTTAAACTTTTGGTTGATAGCTGTGCGTGCACCCGCAAATATCGATTAATTCCCACAAGTTGATTCCTTAGTTTTCTCTCTCTCTCATCTCTATTACACCCTCGTCCAGTGTTCCCTTCACTGCTTTCATCGTTTATCCTTTTTATTAATTCAAATAATTCAAGTTTGAAAAAATTTTGCTCTTACTATTCACAAATTTGTTTTTTATATTATATATTTCAGAATTTTTCCAACCGTTGGCGTTATATTTATAGTCTCTTCACGTCCAAAAACAATTAGCGTATGTTTTTATCGAAAAAAACCAAAAAAGATAAAAATGCTTGACTCATTTGAATTGACTTTTATTTTTGGTAAAAGGTAGTGCAAAACATCCACACACTCATCCCATTTTAATGGCATGCTTTTTTAATTAAAGAAACGCTGACGAATTTTTTATTTGAACACCTGGTTAAAAGGTAATGAAAAACAAAAAATACTCGTATATGAAAATATCGAAATTTTGAACATTGCACAAATTTATTGTACAAGTAAAAAGTCTAAGAAATCCATTCATTGGTGTATTTGGAATTATCAGTCTGTGAATGCTCCGCTAGCGGGCGGTTGGGGGTCGGCTGTTGGCAATAGATGCGAGAAGTTAATATTAGATACAGTTGGGTGAAATATTAAACTTGCGAGTTGTAGCTCCTGAGGAATGCAAGGGTTACGCTCTTATTGTAGGGTAAGTTGATGTTAATTTATTTGGAGAGATGAAATGCATTTTGTTGCGTTTGAAAGAAGCGAAGGTCGCGCTTGCTGTTTTACAGCAGCGGGTCTACTGCCTGGGCAGACTCTTAAAACAAATTAGGAACACATTTTTTTTCTGTATTCAAAGTTTTGGCTGCTAAATAAGTATTTGGTATAAAACAAATGAATCGGAGTTTCATAGTTAGGTAGGTTAGTAGGTAGAAGTCGCGATTTAACTGCCTCGCCAAACCATTTTGTTTTAGGTGCAAACTCATTGATCTGGCTGAGAAAGATTCTGCGCAAGGTTTTTGGACTTTTGCACGTTGGCAACGGCGAGTATCGCAGGCAATGAAATAATGAGTTGTATCAGCTTCACGACGACATAGACATAGCGCAGCGTACAAAGATACATCGGTTCCCCTGACTAGGTTCTATCATCCGAATGGATGCAAACGCTCCGGCTCTGAAAGTATTCGATGCGGTACCCGTTGGTGGTAGCAGAGAAAGAGGAAAGTCTCCTCTGCTTTGGAAAGATCAGGTGGAGAAGGACTTGGGTTCATTTTGTACTTCCAATTGGCGCCGGTTAGCACGAGAAAGAAAGAAGACAGGCGCTCTTTGTTAAACTCGGCCAAAATTGCGTAAGCGGTTAACGCGCCAATTAAGAAGAAAAATAAGTTTAACAATTGTGGATTGTTTTATAAATTTCGTGCTTTGCTTCGGCGCACATATCGGTATTTTGATAATCTAGGCGGCCAAAAGTCAATTTTGTAAAATGCATTAATTGATTTTAATAATGAATAAAATAGAAAGATAACACAATAGAGTGTTCACTCCACCTCCTCTCGCGCTTTTTCGTCGCGTGCGCTACCGCTGTTTTGGCAGTCAAAAGTTCATTGCTTATCACACTACACATATCTCGCTCGGCGATCGGCAAGCAACAAATCTTCAAAAAAGTAAAGTCAACTTATTTAAAATTATATGTCTCGTTTTAATGATGGAAATTGAAGCTTCAGGTATGTTTTTTCCAAATTTAATAAATATTTTATAGATTTTGTTCATTAATAACGTAATTTATTGAATTCCGTACAAGGAGAAATAGTACATTTTTTACACATATTTTTTTTATTTGTTAAGCTGAAAGTTATACTTCCAAGTCCGTCCAAGCTTGAATTTTTTTTCAGATTGTGTACATATGCTTTGAGATGTTGAAAAAAGTAGAATTACCCGCATAAAACCGAAGATTAATTAATTGTGGAATTTCAAAAGTTTCATGGAACAGTTTTTTTTTAAAAGCGTTTTCTATACTTGTTACAATATTTTTTGGTTTGTTTAAGGGGTAACACCACTGTAGAAATTTCAAAAAATTGATTTTTTTTTATAAGCTTAAAAAATTCTTTGAACCTTTTAAAATACAGAACAAAAAGTTGTATACGTTACCGAAGTTTATTTCATAAATATTTTAAGCTTTTAACCAAGCCTTAGTGACTGCTACCTAACGACTTCTCCAAATTTCCAAACTTTAAACGCGTTTTTCTCAAAACACGTTTTCTGAAATTGGCACGCAGCATAACTCAAACAATTTTAAATATGTTTAATCAGGTTTTTCACTACGTCTGTATAATAACCTTCTTAAGAGAAGAGCGTAGGGGATTTTCGATAGATTAATTTAAACTAGGGGTGTGCGAATATTCGAAATTTCGAACTATTCGAAGCGAATCGAATCCTGAGTCGAATATCGAATAGTTCGAAATATTCGAATGGTTTGAACTATTCGAATAGTTCGAACTATTCGAATTATTCGAATGGTTAAAATAGTTCGAACTATTCGAATAATTCGAATAGTTTAAATAATTCAGATAATTCGAATATTTAACTGAGTGCATGCTTTTTTTTATTTTTTTAAACGATTTTTCTGAAGATTTCAGGTCTAATAAAAGCAAAATTAACATGGCTTAAAGTTTATTGTTTAATCTTCGGTTAGGATATCATTATTTGTATAGAATTAGTAGTTTTAAATAACTTGATACTCGATTCTTCTAATCATACGTATCGATCGACACATGAAATGATTTCTATCTTAGATGAATGGTTGGTTAATCAATAATCTCTTATGCATATTACAATTCTCCACTACAGTATTGTTCTTAAACCTGTTTTCTAATTTTAATGAGTGTACATTCAAGTTTATACTTGGAAGCTACATATATCTGCTTAGGAAAGGAAAAAATAATACTAAAGTTCATGAATAAAATACCATTAATTTCATATCAAAAAAATGCCGAATGCAATTGGCTTTTCCAAACATATAGTATTGTTTTACATGACAAGTGTATCTACGGCCACTATCAACGAACTATTTGGTGGTTGATGGCAACTATACTTGGAGTCCTAACTTTGTCCCGGACTCCAAGGACTAGAATTATCAAGTCTGTGAATAGTATCCACAGCTACTGATCATGTATTACTTTAGTGAATATGTGTGAAAATATATTTGTATAAAAAATTCAAAATGAAACAAACTATTTTCAAAAAAGTAAAAATGAAAAATATTTATTAATATCATACATATCTATTCCATATCTACTTCCTGTCCCAAATAAGCAAGTTAAGTATATTTAAATCTTTTTAATTATCAATTAAAGCAATGTATAAACGTATTCTTAGAAAGAAATTTTTAATTAGAAAAGTTTATTAGCTTATAATTATTTATATTGTTCAAAATGTTATTGATAAATGTTATATTCAACGATAATTAAATGATAGAAAATTTATTTTATTTTTATTATGTAGAATTACTATAATAGAATAACCTGTTTAGGATTTTATTTCTTCGGATAATTCAAATCGCTCGAATTATTCGAATATTTCAAACTATTCGGAAATTCCGAACTATTCGAATATTTCGAATTATTCGAGTATTTCGAACTATTCGAATATTTCGAATTATTCGAATATTTCGAACTATTCGATATTCGACTCGAATATCGAATCGAATGGGATTCGCACACCCCTAATTTAAACGATTGTTATAATTATTTAAGTGCCGTTTTTTTAGTCCAAAATAGAGTTTTTTCCTTCAAATGCTTGCTAATTCCACAAAAATAAATATTTTTTAAGTCCCCTACGTGTTTCTCTAACTATTCTTATCTAGATTAAGAAAAAAAATGTTTCTTTGTTCCAGATTAAAATTTGCACCCTCTGTGCTGCGTGCCGCGGAGCTCCTTCAAGAGAAACCACATTACAAAAATGTCTCCAATGCCGCCATTTTTTTAAATTTTTCGATCAAACTTTGTAGTTTTGTATTTTAGTATATAAGTAATAACCTCCCAAATCAGAGTGATTGTTTTCCCTTTCCTTCTATACAAAAATATTCTTTAAAAATCGTGTTTATTTTACGCGTGTACAGTGGTGTTACCCCTTAAGGTTCTTAAGGCGCTTCAGGGGTTCGAATTGTGACTCGAAAATACCTATTCGACCGCATGCAAGCTCAGAATTTACCAAATTTGGACGAAAAATTAAACTCTTTACAACAGGAGCTTTTGTCAAGTGAAAAATACTCTGACGAACAGATATCAGCTCTTAAGCACAATATTTCACATTTTAAATCAGAAATTAAGAAAAAGTGGCTACAAGTACATAAAAAGGAAGATGTTTTCCTATCAAAGTACAAGTCTTGGTTGGAAGGAGGTTTTGAAATAACTGTTGCAGCAATACCAAAACGATGTGGCCGTCCTCAGAAATATTTCAGTGACTCAGGTGAAAGATCTAAAAGACGTTAAGTTTACTCATTCCGGCCCAACCTAACGAATCTGATTCATCAGATAATGAAAATTTGTAATTTTTTCCTTTAATTTGTTTCATTTTGCTTTAGTTGTTATTGACGTAAGATTATTGATTGAATTAAATATTTTTTTTGGTTCAAATAATGTATTTTATTTGACACCTTCTGTGAAACTTGGCATTTGATAATAAATAATTAAAACATTAATAATGATGTCTATTTTATATAATTTAACCTATAAATACCCAAAAAAAACTCATTTTCTATTTATTCTAGTACAAAATGGTTGTACCTTTAAAGATACCACGGTCAGTTAAGGGTTAATAATATTGTATAATAGTTCAATAAGAAAAGTCCATTGTCTAAATGATGATGAATAATAGTATTTAAGACTATAAATAACGTTAAAATAGTTTTGGCCGCCTAGATTATCAAAATACCGGTATGTGCGGCGTGAAACGCTTCAGTCGCTAGTCTTCGCTTTAATTGCTTCTGACCCCTGGCAGAAATCGATAAACTTCTGCGACAATTCCACATTCGCTAACTATGGAACAAAAACACATTCGAATGAGATTTTCTCAGCAACATTTAGAGCGAAATCGAAAGGATAAAGAGGATTTTGTGCATCGATTTATCGCTATGGATAAGACTTGACACTGATCTCAAATTAAAGCAAGAGGCTAAATTGTCGTTCTAGAAACTATAATTAAAAAGTTTGAAATTTTGATTAACATTTTGTGAATATTTTTTTAATTTACTCCAAGTATGGAGATACCTATGTTGGTGTTTTTATTGGGTTGGATTTTTAAGTGGCAGGCCCCAGATGCAGCGCACAACCAGCTATGCTGGGATGCTTCCTTCTGCCTTCTCACGTTGGATCTCTCCCGAATGGGTGTTCGGAACCTACCCAGAGGATACTTGGGCTAATCCCGGAAGTTGTGGGCTGCTTGCACCATATATAGAAAAATCGTTCTGGCCACTCCCAAGTGAATGTCGATCAGTAATTTTCCGTGGACTTCTACATATGGAACCATCCTCATTGTAGGTATACCCCTCTCAACCTATAAACTGCGTGGTGCAAGTAGCATTGCCATTTCAGGTAACACGAGATGGGTTCATAGACTGACATGTAATGCTACAAAAAGAATTTGGACAAAATGGGACGCTAAACGTTCAAAGGCGCTACTTAATCGATCAAGGAAAAACGCCTCTATGTTAGTTGCTTTGATCACGGGCCACTGTCACATAGATCGACATGCTGAGAGATTGAATGTACCTCATTTTGACTATTGCAGAAGCTGCAAGAATGAGGAGGATGCAGAGTCTGTCAGACATCTTCCGCAGATTTTTTCTGAATTTTCACAAACATGTAATTTTTTCTACTTTTGTTTGTTTTGTATTGCGAAGGGAGCTAACGTCAGACATGTCAAAATCGCGAAAAATAAAGTCACTGTTTTTTAATGGCGCCGCCTTAGATACTCAATTCGTCTCGATACATACTGAGGTGCCTGTCTAACTCATAGGACGAAAAAGAGTGTCAAAAAAATAGGACGAAAAAGAGTGTTTTTACTTGTATTTCTGTGCAATGCTTTCAGCTTCTGGATGACTTGAAACGTATCCATTTTGTGCTCACCAAACCCAAGAGCGCGCCTAACCCAATATCCACCTGCCAGGAGATCGTTTTTCACTACCGCACCTAATCGCTCTTACATACTACCAAACATCATACCAGATTTAGCCAGAGGTGAACGGTTGAAACCGATGATTTTCTCAGAATATATAGTCAGGTTAGGTGGAATCGAAAATCTTATTAAATCAAATAGTTTCATCTTCATTTCCCATAGCTTGTCGAAAATACGTATGGTTCCTCACACTTGTACCAATGCTTTTCGCTTTACCAAATTTCTCAATCAATTATTTTATATACTTATAAATCCTATTAACTTGCAGAGCTCCGACATGAATGCACGACAGATGAACGCATCGGCACCAAAGCGCTACAATGGCGTGTTATAGGCCGATCCAAGGCGGCACGCTGTAGAACAGCAGCCAGAACAGACTGCAGCGGAAGCAGAACCAGCAAACATTTTAATATCACAAACTCAGGAGCCATTGGGTAATAATATCGATTGCGTAGAGAAATGAGGAGGAGAGAAAAATATTCGGCTTTTCGTACAAAAAGGGGTTATTCGAAAAAAAAAAATATGACGCGAGGTACGAAAACGTTCCACAATTTATGAACTTATAAACTATAAGTAGACAGATGTCAAGAGAGATCAGTATATCAATAAAGAAAATATGATCAATGGTTTTGTATAAGAAAACAATAAAAATTTTGCAACAAGTAGTAATAGAAATCTTACAAAAGAAAAAATCGAAACTTATATACTCGAACATACATAACCACATAAATTTTTGCAATAAGTAGTAACAGACAAATAAAAGCCAGAAAAAAACTATAGCACCTCAATATTTTCACCTCAATAGAATATATAGGATCAAGGACTAAGGATGATAGATATCCAGGTGTAGTATTGAGCTATGGTGGAAAAGAGAATTGTGAGGGAACTTTTGAGATTCGGCAGCCGAGTTCTGCACGATCATTTCACACGTACTCACACACTCCACACACTCATCCAATCAGTTGTTCAGACGGCAACGAAGTGCCATTGGTTGATTTTTTTCGTGTCGCACTAACACCAGCTAAATTTTATGAAACACAATCCAAGTGATGTCAGCCAACAAATTGATTCACTCAAGTTCGCTCAGAGCCGAATAACGGTCTGCTAAAAAGCACACCTCTAAAAATCTTTTCACGATGAGGAGGATAATATTAAAATTTATAGATCCAGTTGTACTCGGAGAAATACTTGCACTCTGAATCCATGAAGATGGCACAATAGATGTTCCAGGCCGCAGCGTTAAATCTGCTAATAATATTAGTAATAATAATTTTGTTATATATTTTTTATATTTTTATAAAAGTTTAGCTCATTGTCTAACGAAAACTGTGTAAATACCAGTTTCTAGCTCTAAGAGGTGAAGTCCAAAATAAACTAGACTGGCGTGATAAAAATGTTTTTGATGGCGTTGGAAGTTGCATCCCTAGCTGACTTGTGGTGAAGTCTTATTGGCATTCGGTTCGGTGGAAGCAAAGTTATTGCGTCTAAAGTGTCAATATGTTTGTGTCATCGGTACAAAAATTAGTTTTGAACAAAGAGCTAATATTAAAATTTGTTTTAAAACCGGTAAAACGTTGGCCGAAACATTTGAGTTGATGAACAAAGTTTATGGCGATGATTTTCTGGGTTGCCCATATTCGGCCCTGTTGCCCCATTGCCCTGTACGGCGTATTGTGCCCGTTTTGCAGGATTTTCCATAGTTTTAGCTAACCTTTCGGTTGGAATAGCAGCTATTTCCTCACGTATGTTTTTCTTGAGCTCTTCGGTGGTCTTGGGCTTATTAATATAAAAATTTGATTTTAAATATCCCCACAAGAAGAAATCAGGTGGCGTTAAATCGGGCGAACGCGGTGGCCAGTCAAAATCGCCATTTTTCGACATCAAACTACGAGGAAACAATTTCTTCAAAAATCGATTGTGGTGCGAGTTGTGTGTGGTGAAGCGTCGTCTTGTTGAAACCAGAACTGCCTCATACGCTTTCGACGTATTATTCTGTTTAAAATATTTGAAGCGTTCATAAAAATTTGTCGAATTTGTATAATGAATTTTATACAAAGCTTGAAATTTTGATCTATATAATATAATATTTGCTCTAGAATGAACTGCAGTTTTATATTATAAAAAGTATATACAAATTAAAAACCAAAAGGAAAGTGAGACAAAACTAATCAAAATATTGAGGTTCTATAGTTTTTTTGCGGGTTGTACTGATTCATACATTCATACATATAATTGAAGAAATATTATATCAGAAAAAAAAGGAAATTCTGTGAAGATAAATTTATTGAAGTAAGAAAATAAATTAAGAAATTGAGTGAGCAAGCATTAACAAGATTAATTCAACAAAGAAGAAATGAGAATAATGATTAAAATGAGCAACAAAGAAGAAATGAAAATAAAGGTTAAAAGCAAACGCAAAGTAACGACGAAAAATTTCATAAACTTTCGAAGCAATCGTGGGGAACTTTGATTTTACTTTGTATGTCTGTAATGAATTTTTAACACATCGTAGACTTCAATTGCATACATACGTACATACATACATACATATATGAGCAACAAATATTAGTATTATTAAGTAAGCAAAAACATTTTTAAAATACCCTTAATGTTGTTAGCATAAAAACATTCCCCACAAATACCTACTAAGCGCTTTTATCACACAGTCACTTGTATGCACATTTCTTTGTTGTATGTAGAGGTGTAGTTGTAAGAGAAAATGAGAAATTACTGCAAATGTTAAAGTTAACACTGCTTCTTAAGTACATACGAGTACATACATACATACACACTTACTTAAATGTGACACATTTCTAGATTAATTGAAGCTCTGTTAATTTTAGGTAAAATTCTTTTTTTATTTACGTAAGTTAGTGTTTCTCACGAGAGTAGGAAATTAAGGATAGTAAATAATCGACACAATAAAAATATTTAAATTCATTGGTATTCGAATAGGTACATTTTTAATTTATTCTCTCCTTTGCTTGATATCGTTGTGAACTGAGAAAGTAAATTGGACGAAGAACCGGTGTTATCAACGGAAGGACTAGCGTGGGTGGGTTGTTGAGATAAGGGATTGTTGGGCGAAACAGCGCAATTTTGTAGCCTTCTAACGGGATTTAGATAGATGTTAGTGCAGCTCCATAGATTTCTTGTGCAATAGGGTGGCCTCAATGGGCCCTTTGCGTCCACTGCGGCAACGCATTTGACTGACGTGACGTGTAAAACGTGCCGTGGTGAGACATTGAAAGCGTTGCCGCATATAAACAAAAAAGCAACAGGTTTTTGTTGGTTTTGAAATATAAAAGTTGGTTAAGTTTCAAGGGCGGTGTTGATTTTGAATAAAATACAATTTTTTTAAGAAATTATTATCATTTCTCTTTATTATTGGTATGGCTCAATTACGTATGGAACAAAATATCGGCCGCATGGCCGCCGCAGCCTCGGCGGCACACCTCCATCCGATGGTCCAAATTTGCGATTACGCTGAGCCATAATTGAGTTTCTGCGCCGTTAATGTGTCACGAATTATCTCATCCTTTAGCTCTTGAATTGTTGCTGGCTTATCACGTACACCTTTTCTTTCAAATAACCCCAAAGAAAGAAGTCCAACGGTGTCGTTGACGTTTAGGTGTGGTTCACATTCAACATCGCCCCTTGAAATTTAACCACCCTTTATATGTACAAAAAGAAAATAAAATAAACATCCAATCAACATCCAATGATTATTGCAGAAGCTGTCAGAAGAGGAAGAGGCAATCGAACTCCTTCCATGTGGGTGCATGGTTTGTTCCACAAGGCCTCTAACTGGGCTAGAATGACGGCAAAAATCCATTTTTTTAATTCTAACTGTATATAACCCCTTAATAAAGTGAAACTTTTTAATAGCTCCAAAAAAATCCCGTTGATTTCTGACAACTCTTGTTTTGCTGACGGTTTGGTTAGGCCAGCTGACTGCCCCAAAGAGGAGTTAGGGCAGCTTTTCACAAGATGCTGCAGTGCTTGCAAGTCGATGAGAGGAGGCAGCAACAATTCCTCAACATTTTTAGCATTTTTAGCTATTCTAAGGGCCGTTTTTCAACTAATCTCCAACACTGCAGACCACTTTGGTGGACTGTAAATGCATTTGCTTTCGTCCTCTCAAGCGCTTTTTGCACTCTCACATAACTCACTCACCATTTCACTCTAACCTAACTTAGTTGCAAACAAATTTTTCGCTAAATACCGGGGTCTTGTGATTTTTATTTCAATCTAAAAATAATCACCTTTTAAATGCGTTATTTGTATGTACAAGGTGGCGCAAAATTAGTCCCCCTTAGTCACTTTTTGTTTTTTTTTTTTGGTGGGTGAGGTAGGGTTCAAAATGCCTTCGCATTTACAGGGACCGTCGTCCTCTCCTTCTGGGGAGATACCCTTCCTAGAACTGCTTTCTACGTTTCTTAGTCATTAGTCACTTAATCACTTAGATATATTATTCTTGCAAATGGCGTTTACGTCAATGATAATTGACAACTGCAGCAGAGAAACGTTCATTGTAGATAGAAGCTTCTGGAATGAATCGGCAGGCTAAATGACAAATGCTAACAAAACGCGGCTAAAAAATGTTTATAATTCCAACACGACTGGGGAAAAGTTAACATACGAGAGTTAACATAACTGAGCGTAGGCAAAAGAATTAAATATGGCGAATTATATTATATTAGGAGCGCAACTATGTTCCCGCTGTTTGTCAATAGATGCCGCCAGCAGTGTGTGCTAGTCGATTCTAACATAACCTCAACGTCATAAACCAAGCTTAGACATATGGTAAACAAACTGCTTCGGCACATTAGTAATTTTGTTTTGGTATCATATACTTTTGGTTTTGAGAAAATGTCTGATTTTGTGCCGAATAATCGTCATTTGCGGGAAGTGTTGATTTTCCGCTTTCATTCGGAAAAAACGGCTGCTGAAGCGCATCGAGAGCTACAAACAGTTTATGGAGATGCTGCTTTAAGTGAAACAACGTGCCGAGATTGGTTTCGTCGCTTCAAAGTTGGTGATTTTAATGTTGACGACCGTCTGCGTGAAGGAAGCCCAAAAACCTTCGAAGACACTGAATTGGAGCCATTGGTCAATGAGGATCCGTGTCAAACGCAAGAAGAGCTTGCTTCAGTATTAGGAGTTACCCACCAATCCATTTCCAAGCGATTGCATGCTTTAGGAATGATTCAAAAACAAGGGACTTGGGTTCCTAATGAGTTAAAACCAAGGGATGTTGAACGTCGTATTTTCGCCTGTGAACAACTGCACCAGCGGCAAAAAAGGAAGGGGTTTCTTCATCGCATCGTGGCGGTTGATGAAAAATGGATTCGTTGCAGCAATCCAAAGAAAAGAAAGTCATGGGGACTGCCTGGCCATGCTTCTACGTCGTCGTCTCGGCCGAATATTCACGCTGCGAAGGATCTGCTCTGTACTTGGTGGGGCCAAATTGTTATTTATTATGAACTGTTAAAACCAGGCGAAACCATCATTGGGGATCGATATCGAGTTCAATTGATGCGATTGAGCCGAGCACTGCGCGCGAAGCGGCCGCAATACGCGGTGAGGCATGAAAAAGGGATTCTACAGCATGACAACACTCGGGCTCACATTGCCAAACCCGTTAAAACCTACCTGGAAGGACTGAAATGGGGAATCCCAAATCACCCACCATATTCTCCAGATATTGCGCCGTCCGATTATCACCAGTTCCGATCGATGGCAGTTCCATGGATATGAAGACATCAAAAAATGACTTGATCCGTGGATAACCTCAAAAAATGAACAGTTTTACAGCGACGGTATATGACACCTACCAGAAAGATGGGAAAAAGTAGTAGTCAGCGATGGGCAATACTTTCAATGATTCACTTGCAACCATTTTTTCAGAATAAAGTTGTATTTTCATCAAAAAAACAGCGAGAACTTAGTTGCGCCCTAATATAATATTTAATCAAGGATGATAGATACCAGGTTTGCTCGTTAGGTACGGTGAAAAAAAACGTTTGAGGGGAACTTTGGATTCTACGTCATTAGTTTTGTGTTTCACTAAGTTAAAGCTAAATTTTGTGACATATATGTCAAATTAGCTCAGAGCCGAATAACGGTCTGCTAGGTAGGACACCTCTAAAAATATTTTCACCATGGTATTATATATATTTAATGAACAATTTCTGAGGTGAATTTCGCAGACAGGTTTTGTTGCTCTCCAAAGTGAGGAACGGGTCAGGCCTGAAACTTCTCTATACATCAATGTTCTTTAGCTGCAGTATAAAAACGGACAATTGTTGGAGCGCGGAAATATAAAAACAAAGATTTTCATCACTCAACATCATTTCTTTTTTATTTAGTGAAAAAAAGAGTGATTAATTTTGCGCCACCTTGTGTTTAGGCACCAGCTCGAATGTATAAGTGTTTAGAGAACCAAATTTTGTTTTATAAAAAATTTGCGTAAAAACAGTCATAATATTTATAACTTCCCTTAAGGAAACCCTATCGATCGATGAATTGTGAATTTGTTATGAGTTTTCATAAGCAAAAAATTATCGAAGCCATTAATGTAAATAGGTTTTTATGTGCCTTTGCTTTTATGTATTGTTTATGCTAATTTATTATATTAAATAAGAATTTGCGATTTGATTGTAAACAAATTACTTAAATTTCTTATGTTTGCACAATTGAAATGAAATGTAAGAAAACGAGTATAGCAAAAAGCAAAAAAATGAAACCTAAAAAACGCATTTCCAAACTGAAAATGAAATAAAATATGAATATAAAAATATTTTACAAATTTTTTTCTTTATTTATTCTTCGCTAGCAAATAACGTACAATATACAAAATTACAATAATAATAATAATCACCAACTTCTGCATCATTATCAACATCTTAATCGATCATCTTCGGAAACATACAGGCATCCTCGATTTCATACGCTTTTAACATAACAATGCGAATTACATAATTATTTGTTTACTGTAGGTGTGTGTATGTGTGTGTGTTTTGCTCTCTTTTCTAACATTATTCATTTAGACAAATCATCAAATTTGCAGCAGTATTGTTTTTTGTTGTTTTTTTTTCTTTAATTATATTACATAACGTAAAAATATTTGTAATAATAGCGATCATTACCATAATAATAATAACTTTAACTTGTTTTTTTTTTAATATAAATTATATGCATGTATTTAGTTATGCGTGTATGCATAAGTGAGTGTAAGGGGGAAGAGAAAGTAGTAGATACATACATACATATACACTTTTATAAGGAGGAAGGAGTGTGCTTTACTATCACTTTACTCAAACAACATAATTATATGTAACTTTTAACTGCACATCGACATCATCTACAGCATCATCATCATCATTGTAATCATCATCATCATCATCATCGATGCCCTTATTATAATTAACGACTTTAATTGCGGCTACAAAAAATCAATAATCAGTATTTCATAATTATCATAATAATATAGTAATAATAATTCAAAAGATTACACATACACATATATAGTATTTATGTTCATGTTAAAAAAACGTAATAAATAAAATAATACATATCATATAATTTTCATAGATTTATATTTAGTTACATACATATATGCATAATTGGGTTATAATTAGCTGAACTGCAGCGGATGAGGGGCAAATACCATACATTTGTTATTGCAACTGTTAAACTTACTACAACATACTCTCGCATGTACGTCATGCGATTACAGAAACAATATTAACATAAAGAGAGTGTAAGGAGTACAGCATTTTAACGGAAGTACGAACTGAGTGTAACATTTTTTTCTTCTTCTCCCAATGGAATGTGGCTATACATATTTATATGCTCTATGTGTGTGTGTGTGTGTGATGTTACAAAGGGGATTTTACATATGCATTTGGTAATGCCATGCATGTATGTATGTATATTTACACATACATATATAAGTAAACGTATACAAATATTCGATGCAAACATATTACAGTTTTATGAAACGTTGTTTGTTTTTTGTTTTCAATTTTTCTTTTGATAGCTTTCACATTCATTGAAAATTCGTGCCCAAGTAAGCGTTG
Source organism: Anastrepha ludens (assembly GCF_028408465.1). NCBI lineage: Eukaryota > Metazoa > Arthropoda > Insecta > Diptera > Tephritidae > Anastrepha > Anastrepha ludens. Next base: position 28,111,439 of record NC_071502.1, on the reverse strand, counting down.
TAGAGATTCACAGCTGAAGATGTTCTTGTAGTAGTAGTAGTAGTAGTTGGTATGAAGTTGAAAGCGTTCAGGCCAATATTAAGAGGAGTCAGCACTGCAGCGGGAAGTTTCCGGTGTGCCGTCCTACTTTCGCAGTGGATCCAAACTTTCTAACGTAAAGTCGTCTACGGTCAGCATCTTACTCTGTAAAAATATGAAAAGTATTTGGTTAAAGAAAGTTTTTTCTACTATATTTTTCTGGTTTAAGGTAATGAACAATATGGGCCAGTTTTCTATGTTCAAATGAGAGCAAATTGCGTTTCTTGACTACAGCACAGTTACTTAATGACAAATTTTGAGAATTTATTTGTTTCTTGTACGATTTTAATAAGTTTATTTAAATAAAATTAAATGAACTAAAATAAAATGAAAGGAAATAATTTTTTTTTTATTTTTTTTAATTTTTTCCTTGTTTTTTCAAAGGAAATACATTTTTTTTAAATTTAAATATTTATATAATTATTTATATAATAAAAATCTAGAACAGAAGAAAAAAAGTTAAATGAAATAAAATAAATAAAAAAAGAAGTTGAATTAAAATAAATTGAAATCAACTAAGTTAAAATAGAACAGAATAAAATAAATAAAACACTATAAAATAAAATGGAACAAAATAAAATAAAAAACAAAATAATTTGTTGGTGGCATTGTAAATTTAGTATTGTAAAAAGGAAAAAATATATTATTAAATCCATGCGACTTTTAACTAAAACTAATTTAATTTCTAAATATCAAAAAAAAAAAAAATGTAGAAAAATTGTGGCTAAAAAGTTTAAAATTTCAATGAAAATTTGCTGATATTTTCATAATTTTTATATAAAAAATAAATACAATAAAAAAAAAATAAAATAAAATAAAAAATAAATACATTAAAAAATAAATGAAACATTTTTTGTTTTGTTGGTGGTGTTGTACATTTTTGCCAGATAAAAAAAATGTTGGCCCATTCCTTATATGGAAGAAAATGCATAATAATAATAAAAAATATCAATTTTAACTAAAACTAGCCTACTAAAAATTAGAAAAATTCTGACTTAAAAGTTGGAAATTTTGATGAAAATTGCATGATGTTTTTTTAATTTTTATAAAAACATTTTTATAAAAAAAAATTATTAATTTTTAATAAAAAAAATTGTCAATAAACCCACACGAGTTGAACTTAAACTAACTTAGAAAACTGCATACCCGGAATTTTTCTCAAAAAAAAAAATGTAGGAAATTCTAATTTTTAGAGAAAATTTCAATTTTTTTTTAAACTTTTATAAAGAAATACATTTTTATAAGAAAAAGAAAAAAATATTTTTATTAAAACTAACTTAGAAAGCTGCATACCCAAAATTTTTCTAAAAAAAAATTAGAAAAATTCTGTGTTAAAAGTTTGAAATTTTGATGATGTTTTTTTAATTTTTATAAAGAAATACATTTTTATAAAAAAAAAATAATAAATTTTTATTAAAACTAACTTAGAAAACTGCATACCCACAATTTTTCTAAATATTTTTTTACAAAAATTTTTATTCTATATTACCAAAATTGTAAAAAATTTCTGACTGAAAATTTTGAAATTTTAATTGTTATGATGATGTTTATTTAATTATTATAAAGAAATATATTTTTATAAAAAAATTAGTAAATTTTTAGTAAAAATAATAAGTAAATCAATGCGATTTTTAACTTAAACTAACTTAGAAATTGCATGCCCAGAATTTTTCTAAAAAAAAAATAGAAAAATTCTGACTGAAACTTTGATGCAAATTTGCTGATGGTTTTTTTTTAATTTTTATACCTATAGAAATATACTTTTATAAAAAAAAAATTTATTTTTACTAAATGAGAATTAGCAATAAATCCACACGAATTAAAAAAATTTTATTGTTTTAGAAAATTTGATTTTTTTTTTAATTTTTATAAAGGAAAACATTTTTATAAAAAAAACTAATTTTTATTAAAACTAACTTAGAAAACTGCGTACTCCGAATTTTTCTTTCAAAAAAAAAGGCAAAAAATTAGAAAAATTCTGACATAAAAGTTTGAAACTTTGATGAAAATTTCATTATGTTTATTTTTATTTTTATAAAGAAATACACTTTTATAAAAACGTAATTGATTTTTATTAAAACTAACTAAGAAAATTGCTTTTAATTTTTTTCTTTAAAAAATTTAATTTTTTCTTCAAAAAATATGTAAAAACTTCTAGCTAAAATTTTAAAATTTTGATAAAAACTAAATTTTTTTTTTTAATTTTTATGAAGAAATATATTTTTATAAAAAAATTAGTTAATTTTTATTATACCTAATAAACGAAAATATCAATAAATCCATGCGATTTTTAACTGAAACTAACTTAGAAAACTGCATACCCAGAATTTGTTTAAAAAATTATAATATAATTAGAAAAATTCTGATTTCAAAGTTAAAAATTTTGATGAAAATTTGCTGATTTTTTTTAATTTTTATAAAGAAATACATTTTTATAAAATAATTACTAATTTTTATTAAGACTAACTAACACAACTGCATACCCAGAATTTTTTAAATTTTTTTTCTACAAAAGATATATACAAAATTTTTGACTTCAAAGTTTGAAATTTTGATGAAACTTTAATGATGTTTTTTGAATTTTTATGAAGGAATACATTTTTATAAAAAAAATAAATTAATTTTTATTAAAAAAAAATGAAAAAATTATCAATAAATCCATTCGATTTTTAACTTAAACTAACTTAGAAAAATTTTTCTCAAAAAAAAAAACACAAAAAAAATTAGAAAAGTTCTGACTAAAACTTTGAAAAATTTGCTGATGTTTTTATTAATTTTTATAAAGAAGTACACTTTGATAAAAAATAATTAATTTTTACTAAAAAGAATTATCAATAAATTCGCTAGAATTTAGAAAATTCTATTTTTTTGGAAATTTTTAATTTTTATAAAAAAAATTAATTTTTATTAAAACTAACTTGGAAACTGCCTACGCAGAATTTTTCTAAAAAAAACAAAAAAGAAAAATTCTGACTTAAAAGTTTGAAACTTTGCTGATGTGTTTTTAATTTTTATAAAGAAAATAATTAATTTTTATTAAAAAAAAAAATGAAAAAATTATCAATAAATCCATGCGATTTTTAACTTCAACTATCTTAGAAAACTGCGTGCCCAGAATATTTCTCAAAAAAAGAATTCGAAAAATTCTGACTTAAAAGTTGTGAAACTTTGATTGAAACTTGATGATGATTTTTTTAATTTTTATATAAAACTCCATTTTTATAAAAAAATTAATTTATTTTTAATAAAAAAAATTGAAAATAAAAAAACTATCATTAAACTCATGCGATTACTAAATAAAACTAAGTAAAAAAACTGCATCACATAATTTTTCTAAATAAGAAAATTTTGTTTCTAAAAAAAATTGCAAACATTTTGAGTTGAAAGTTAAAAATTTTGATGAAAATTTGCTGATGTCCTTTTAGTTTTTATAAATAAATACATTTTTATAAACAAAATAGTCAATTTTTATAAAAACAGTAAAAAATAAAAAAATAATAAAAAAAAAATAAATAATAAAATTAATAAAATAAAAAATACATAAAGTAAGAAACAAGTAAATAGTCAACACTTTGTCATATGTTGCGTTGCTATTATTGTGAGCACAGGTGTATACACATAAATTAACTCAAAATTGAAGCTGCGGCATGCGAGCAGTAGCAGCCGCATCATCATATCACAATTAACGCTCACCTTGAAAATACTGGGCCCATTATTTATTTCGAATGGATCTGAGCCGAATAAATCCGTATTGCCGTTGGTCATGGCTATGTTATTATTGTTGTTGCTGCTTGTGATGCTGTTCGTGACCGATGTACTGCGCCTAGGTGCGGCCACTTTGGGTGGAGGTGCCACTATCGATTAAATCAAGATTAAATAGCATTAAAAGATAACAGACAAAAAGACGTTAGCGAAATAAACAAAGGGGGCAAAGAGAAAAAAATCACAAAAAAAAAAATACAAAAACAAATAACAACATACTACAATTTGGCAGCAAATGAATGTGGCGGAATACAAGCATACATTCATAAGTATGCACAAATAAAGGAAATACTCGTGCATGATAAAAAATGTGAACAGGGAATTCAAGCAAAAAGGCAATGATTTTGCAAAAATATTTTAATGGCAAATTAAATTTAAATGCGCCGAAATTGTAGTGCATGTGCTTACACATGTGTTGGTATGTGTGTATGTAATGTATGTGCGCATGTATGTATCTATAAACAAAAGTATATTTCGGAGGCACTTACATAATGGTGGCGTCAGATTCAAATCATTTGTAAAATTATTGTTGCTTAATTGGTTGCTGTTGCTGCTGACGCTGCTCAGATTCAAGCTGATGCCATTGTGATTATTGTTAATCGATTTAATGTCGTTGTTGTTGTTAACACTATTATTGTTTATATTATTATTCTGGTTGGTGAACAATTGCTGGCCATACGTTTTGGATGGCTCAAAGCCGAACAGATCGTTGCTGATGTTCTTGCCACTGCTGGTACTGCCGCCATCGACGCACTCATCGGCACGCGGATCAAAATCACTATCCGAATCGGAGTTGAGTAGCAACTCTTCCATTTTTTGGCTATTCGATTTGTGTGTAATTTGGCTTGGTATGTTGTTGCGTGGCGGCACAATTGGCACAAAGGATGACGACGAGCCCGATGACGATTTCATCGAATGCGTCGAATTGGTGTCGATCAGCAGTTTGTCTTCAAGCACTAAAATAGGAAAATCGTATGAGTTTATACACATTTTTTTATCATTTATAAGTATGCAATAAGCTCGAGCCTGCACTTACTGTTTGCTTTGGTGGCGTTGCCGTTGGTTAGAACGCCATTTTCAGCGGCAGGCAACTCGAGTATATCTTTGATGCCCATTTTGAAGAGCATTGAATCCAACTCGGATTTTGGCAGTTTTAACGATAACTCACGCAGTCGACTCTTATAGATGGCGAGCGCTTTTTCCAATTCGGTATTCTGTTGCTGCGCTTTGCCCAGATCCGTCTTTTCAACGCTGTTTATGTATTTTCTGTATAAAAAAAAATTAAAGATATAAAATAGAAAGTAAAAGAAAAAATGTTAATTCATTAAAATTCAAGGTGCATTCATTAAAGGTGGTGGCACTAGACCAACAAGAATGCCAAAGCGAAATATTGGGAAACTAGAAAACAAGTAAAGAATTCGCCTTGTTTCATTCTGAGCTGACAGCCACATGAACACGGCGAAAGAGAAAAAAGAGCAGCTGATTTACCAACACCGCCTTTAATAGTTTCGCCTTGATTAAAATCGAATCAAGAACAACAAAAATCTGTGAGTACCATTTTTAATTTCCTCTGTTTCCTAACTTCATTGCGCAAATTTATTATTATCGGGACACAGTGCACTGCATCCTCGGATGTGGTATACTCTGCTTCACCGTGAGTCTATAATTGGTGGCTTTAGAGGCATTAAAGCCTCTTCTCAGACGTTGTCTTCCTTATAACTAACAAATTTAGCGCCACCCCTGCTAATTGTGCGAGTTTTCGTCTTGCGTGAGTTGCACATTCGCAGAAGCGTCTGATTATTCAGTTCGCAAAAGCGGCAGAATGTCTGTTTTTACTAATCCTAATTTCTTGAAAAGATATCGAAGACTACGTTGTCTTGTATAGCATCGCGTCCAGCACTAAGAGCCCTTGCTAATCCACGCTGTTCTTCGAAATTTGTCGGTGAACGTGAGACAAAACTAAAAAGTGTTACAAGACACAACAAAGTTTGTCTTATTTGGAAGCCTGGACATTTTGCTATTGCAGGGAACAAGAGTTGGCTGACAAACAAACCGGCTAATGAAGGCTTTGCAAGCACACCACTAGACCCTGAACTCTTTGTAGGTGTTAATTTCCCATCAATTCAACTATAGGTTAGAAGACGTCGGTCTGAGTTGATCTCCTGCAGAGTAGCCAAGTGCTTTGTGAGAGAGCCAAACAGGAAAGTAGTCTGAGTTGGACTCCTGCAGAGCACCAAACAGGAAATTAGTGACCTTTCCCTTAAAACTTAGTAGGAAGATCCTGAGAGTACTGGTGGGTGTAGGTACAGGGCACAACGCCTGTGCTCAGCAGACAGCACCATTGACGACCCAATAGTCATATCCTGTCTTGAGAATGAGGACACTGGAGAGCATTTTCTCTGTAGCTGTTCGACGTTTTCTAGAATCAGACTTAGCCTGTTGGAGTGCGATGTACTGAGTATGTGTAAGGGTCATACACTTTCTCTTCCAGATCTCTTAAGATTCATCAATGAATCCAAAAAATTTGCGGAACTCAAAATTTGTGAACTTAAAAAAATTGTTCCGTCTTACCATTCATGCTGTATCTAACCAGCCTCTCTATTCTTTCTACTGTAATCTATACGGGTGGAGTACAATGGTCTTCCTGACTGAGAGCTTGGACTTTTTCAACCTTCCACAAATCTAATCTAGTCTAACCTAATCCAGTGGAGGTTCGTAAGTCCTCAGTATCCACGTTTAGGAGCCTGCTTGATGTTCTGTAGACAAACTGTTTTTCCACCCTCTGTTCTGGACTCTCCATTCATTGAATTCTGTGTGCTCCGAGTTCTTTATAACTCGTTAAACCCACAAAAGGGTTTAGGGATTTCGATTAGACGGTCTATTTTTGCTAGACAGTTCACTTCCTCATTGCCGTCATAAAATTCATGCCCTGGTAGCCATCCCAGCAAGACTGTGTTCTGTGTTTCTAGGGCAACAGATACCAGAAAATTACTGAGCATAGCAATTTGATAACAAAACTCAGACTGCCATGCCACAGATCATGCCTTGGCGACAAGCATGAAGAAAGTATAGAAATTATTTTGGTATAAGTTTAAGAAACAGCATCAAGCACAAAACGGGCTGCGGTGGGACTAATTGGTGTGCTAGAGACTAGTCGTTTGTGCCAGGAAAACTAAAATGATATTTGTTTCATTAAATCCAAGAAACTCACTTGTAGGCTAAATCGAATGCTTGTCCAATGGTCAATGTAATGTCCGACGCCAACTTATTCGATATGAAGACGAAGCACTCATGTGTCTCCTCTGTGTTACTGCCACCGGTGCTGTTGCTGCCATTCGAGGTACTCACTCCATTGCTGGTGCCGTTAATGCCGCCATCCAGTGGCTTAACTGATTTCGCAATAAAACTGAAGAATTTCTTCACACCCTTCTCATCGGCACAATAGGAAATGTTGTGCAGCGGGAATTGATGAAGAATTTTTTGTGTGCGCGGCTCCTGTACGGCAACACCATCCACACTGATGGTAATCTCCACTTTTTTACATTTTTCCTGAGTACCTGTTTCGGCCTTCTTCATCTCCTGCGCAAATTGCAACTTTCGTATGGCATCTTTGACCACTTCAATGCCTTTTGCCTGCTCCACGGGCAAATTACCAAAGAACTGAAAATAAATCAATTTGATTAATATGCATTTCGAGCCATCATGAAGAGATTATTTGAAGATAGACATGCATACATACAGCTTCTTACAACTATTTAAGGACAACAATAAAAAACCTATATTTACAATAAAGCGAATATTTTGAAATTTTACAAAGCGTAAAATTAATAATTTTTTCTTCTAAAAGAATGAGGAGGAGGAAGAGTCTGTCGGACATCTTCTCTGTTACTGACCCGCGTGTCATGCCACTAGATTACTTTGGCTCATCGGTTTTGAATGATACTGATGACCTTAGGGATATAAGTAACAGCCAGATTAATGGGTTTGCACTTAAAACAAAATGGTTTAACGAGGACTAGCAGATCAACTGCTACTGTGGTACCACATTGGATCAGCAACGGTCTAAGTGAGTTGGTTTCGAGATGGTTTAGAGACTGACTGCCACTTCTCACTACCTATCTACCTATGTTTCATAAAACCTCTTTACAAAATTATGACGTCACACTCTTAATTTTTATACCAAATATCACATTATGGCACATTTATCCGCTCTTTCGTTTTCCTGCACTCCAGAGTGGCCGGGGACGCAACAAAGTGTGGTGTTGTGTTGTTGGATAAGCGAGAGGGATCTCCAGCATTCTCTAACCCATTTTGAGCTGATGCGCATTAGGGTCAGTGCTTTGATCGCTGCTTGAATATCAACAAAAATTGTAAGGTTTGCCGGAGGTAAGTCCATTAGTCTTATCGTTTTTGCTTCTTTGTCTACAGCGTAGATCTCAGCTTAGAAGCCGTTACACCGGTTTGGGAGTCTAAAGAAGCAATTTAAGGATTATTGTTTTGAGTGCACTACCGATCCAGTGCCAATGTCCATCTGTGAACCGTCAGTATAAATCTTATTTGACTCTGGCCAGCCAATCCGTTCTGTCGGTTTTTTCAGATCTATCTTGGGAACCAGATAGTCTGTTTTCGACGCGCCTTGCAAGTGTTCTACAGATAGTAGCACTGATGCATGACCGTGCGTGTTTTCGTTTGGTATGTTTGCTGCTTCGATCCTGGAAGCATGTGGGTGGAATATGTAGGATCACTTCCGGCGCCGCCTAAAGTGTCGATCGGTGCGCAACTGTTATTCCTACACAAGCTAATCGTTGGACCTTTATCAGATTCTTTAGGTAGGATTGTTTCTGCACCGTCTTCCACCACACGAAAGCTCCAAAAGTCTGATGAGCGTAATTACGTAAAATTTTATTAACACAGACTCCGGCATTCGAAGAAGTGTAACCAACTTCAGACCTCTTGGCAATGACAGTTGTTTACAAGCACGCGGAAGCATTTTGCCGAGAGTACACGCGAAAAAAAGAGTAATGGATTTTAAACGTAATGTCGTGATTGCATTATATTTGGCTGAAATATCAGAACCAGCGATTATTTGTGAGCTCGCGCTCACCTTAAAGGAAATAAAGTTTTCATCTATCGCACCATTTGTCGTTACAATGATACTGGTAGCATAGCGAAACAGCATGGAGGTGGTCATCAAAAGACTGCAACGACACGTGAAATGGTTCAAAAAGTGAAAAAGCGACTTGAGCGAAATCCCCGACGAAGTGCCAATCAAATGGCGAAAGAACTGAAAACATCTGACCGTAGCATCCGCCGCATAGTGAAAAATTATATCAAAGTCAAGCCTTACAAGATCCAAAAGGCGCATGATGTCACACCAAAGCAGCAACAAGTCAGACTTGAGAAAGTGAAGGAGTTGCTTCGCTTGGCCGATGGCGGTCAATTTCTGAACATTGTTTTTTCTGACGAGGATATTTTCCAAATTAAGCAACTCGTAAACTCCCAAAACGATAGGCTTTATTTGACCGACCGTTCATACGAGAAAGTGAACGCCACCCGCCACAGGTAATAGTTTGGGTCGCTGTAACCACAGATGGGCGCTCTCTAATCGTTTTCATCGAGCCTGGCGTCAAGGTAAATGCGAAATATTATCGGTAAAGTATTCTCGAGGTTGCCCTGAAGCCGTGGGCTGACAAGCATTTTGGTGGCAGGCCATAGACGTTTCAACAGGGCTCGGCACCGTCTCAAAAAGCTCAAGTGAACCAAGAATGGCTAAAAAACAATGTTCCGAACTTCATAATGTCCACACAGTGGCTCTCAAATTCACCAGACGCGAATTCAATGGATTATTCTCTTCGGGCCATTTTGGAGAGCAAAGTCCGAACTAAAAGATTCACCAGTCTCGAGACGCTGAAAAAGCCATTGTCCGCGAGTGGGCCAAAATATCTGAAAGCCACATTCGGGCAGCTTGCGATTCGTTTCTGGACAAAAGTAAACTGAATCTTAATTTGGTTTAAATTTTTACACAGTTTTTTTTCTTTGAATTGAATAAAAGTAATTTTCGAAACTAAATTTATTTATTATTTTACCTTAAAAAATTGAAGGCGCTGCTATTTCAAGGTTGCACTTAAAACGTACGACGTCAATAAGCCAGATTTATTATCACAGCTGAAATCCTTTAATCCTTCGTAGATGTTTGGCCTCGGTAGTCTAGCGCAAGTGCACTAGTCTGCAATCCCAGAGGCTGTGGGTTCAAGTCCCACGTAAAACACGGTCCTCAAACTTTTCCAAATTTACCGACTTTCCCTGATTCTCAAAAAAAAAAAAAAAAATTCCTCCAATTCCATTCCTCAACCACAAAACTTATCTTTTCCATTCTTTCTCCCGCACAATAGTCAGCGCATTATTTGCACTGTGGCTGCTGAAACAAGCAAATAAAAAAAAAACAGTTACACATTGAATCAGTGGCGGCAGTAAGAGGAAGCGGGCAACCGTGGTAATACCGCAGACACACCAAATTTAGCGAAGTCCTCAACCATCTATGCGATCCTTCTGGCAGAAAAATGTGAACCACAGATGGCGCTCCAAGCAGTAAGAAGGCGTTGTTCCTAAGCAACGACAGGTGGGAATTCCCACTACTTAGGACGAGGCCCTATGCTCGTGAGAGGAATGAACAAGGAAAAAAACAATTTTTGGTATTGAAATTTTCTTTTGTATGATTTATAGGAAAAAAAAAAATTACTTTAAAATTTTTTCGTAAGGGTACTGCTTTTTTGGTGTGCACAGCTGTATATACATACATACATACAAATGTGACCGCTAACGCTACAACAATTGTGTCTACTCACCTTGACTAGATAGACGACGTGGCCATTCACAAGCGCATCAGGCGTATGCAACCAATTGCGCTTATCCTTCTTTGCATCCTCTGTCGTACCGTTATTATTGCTCTTGCCATTATCATTTGATTGATTTTTTATGTTATTGTTGTTGTTCTGCTTATTCCAAAACATCAACTGTGACATGTTGCTGAGTGGTGCGCGACTATTGTTGCTGAGGAGTTGGTGTGTCGGCTCTGCAACGTTTTTGCGCTTGAGTGGACTGAATTTCTGCGCCGTTTTGAAAGAATTTATATGACAACTACACCGAAAAAAAAATTTATACAATCAAATATTAACAGCTTATGGTTTGGCGTGTGGAAACCTGTAAAGAGAAAAAACAATAGGAAAATATTAATAATTTTAATTAATTTCAATGCAATTACAATTAAAAAAAGGCAGTAAAATGTGTATGCGATTACCACAAAATAAAAATCGGTATGCGAAATATTATATTAAAATAATGCCGGCAGCATACAGACAGCCTATTAAACTCGACTGAAGTATCAGTAATATTTTTGCATTTATACTGGGTTCAGTGTCAAACGTCGTTGGGGCATTGCCAGCTGGTGATGGTGAGTTGGTTTCTCTGCTCGACCAGCAGCAAGCAAGTCGACGACACAGCTAACGCCAGCCAGCAACACCTGAAACGCCATTTAGCGTGTTTTTTTTTTTTGCTGGAATCTAAATAATTTTTCTAACCTTTGTTTCAAACGCCGCTTGGCAGGAATTTTGTTTTCTTCATAATCTGGAAATTGGGAAAATCCACTTGCTTACAAAACACCAACAGTATGCGGTATGCCAACGCTAGCAACAACAAAAGCATTCACGTCCATACATAAGTACGAGTTAGTTAGCCGCAATCAACAGTCGCCATCTCATAACTCATCTCCACATACGCGGTGAAGTGCCAATACATACATACATACATACATCACAGCACACAGCACACAGCACAGAGTGCATAGCTCAGCACAGCCCAACTAATTAACTCGAACCAGACGAATTGCTGAAATTCTAAGCTTGAATACTTGAGCGTTGCAGCATTGCATCGTGATTCTAAATGCGGCTTCAGTTCGCAAACTCAAATGTATAAAAGTGCAAACATAAGTGCATGTGCATGTATGTATGTATGTATGTCTTCATATTTGCATTTCATGGTTACAAAACGACGTAACCACACAACCCCATAATCCCAGACAACAAGCGGCAAGTCCCCGCCAGTCAGCTAGTCAGCGAACGAGTGACGTGCGATCACTTGTCACGATCAGCATTCGAATGTTGAATTTTGCGCGTTTGACGCTCCTATTTACGTTTCAGAGCTTTTTTGTTTTCGTTTAATTTCTAATGTCTGAATATTAAGTAGGCATAATAGAAAATAATAAAATATCAAAAAAAAAAAAAAAAAATCATCGCACATAAAGAAGGCAATAACCGCCAGCGCCAGCGTCGATTGACACCCGAATAACTTGATCTGATTTCTAACTACGTAGTAAATTGTTTTCGGTATATCTATCGCAGTAATCCGTTCTTTGCTTAGAAAAACAGCAAACAGAAAAACAAAACAAAAATAAATAAAGCGATTGTGCGAGCTCCAAAAACGATAATGATTCTATAAAACAAAAAACAAACAAAAAATTAAAATGAACCAATAAACTTTTGTAAGCTGACGCTGCCGGTGTATTTGTTGCATCATGCAGTTGTAATGAAGTAATTAAAGCGCAAAAATGCTATCGAAAATAATGTAAGTGTACAAGGCTGAAGCGATAAAAGGATCGGAATTTTCTGCCAAAAGAATTAATATCAGGCCAGTCCATAAGTTCGTGCGTTTTTTAAAGGTGGTTTTAAAATTAATAACAAAGATGTTTAAAGTATTTATTAATCAATAAAATATTTTCCTTCATTATTTACAATGTCTTCCCAACGTTTAGGCAAATTTTTAATTTTCTGCTTAAAAAATATTTTGTCCTTGGAGCCAAAATACGCTTCGATATCCTTTTTTATAGCCTCTTTTGAGGAGTAGTTCTTGTTACTCATATGGGATTGAAGTCGACGGAAAAGGTGATAATCACAAGGTGCAATATCCGGAGAGTATGATGGATGCGGCATTAGCTCCCATCCGAGCTCGTTTTCCCAACTGAACCAGGTGCCTGTGAACTATTCCGTGCGATGAATTTAAGCTCTGAGCTATCATATCGACTGTCAAATTTGGCTCAGCTTCCACGAGTTCGAGCAAGGCGTGGGAGTTAAAGACTTCAGGACGACCAGCGCCCGGAGCATCCTCCACGTCGCAGTTACCACTTCGGAATTTTGAAAACCACTTTTGCGCAGTCCTTACACTCACGTTATCCTCTCCGTGAACAGTGTTTATTTCTGCAGCAGCAGTTTTACCACTTTTATAAAAAAATACAAAATATGCCTCTTATACGCGTTCGAAGATTCCATTTTATTTTTTAACAACACGTGCTTCTATCTGCGATTAAAATCACTTGTTGAATGCACAATGTATAAAAGGATATATAAATAGTTCCGTTATATTCAGCGAATAATTTTTTTTTATGCAAAAATCGTACAAAAGTGAAATTATGGGTAAAATACGCACGAACTTATGGACTGACCTGATATATAAAATAAAATAAAAAAATTTTAAAAGTAAAATAAAAAATCAAGAAAATGTGAAAAAGAACCAAGGCGAATCTATTGGGTTGGCAGCTAAATAATTGCAGATTTTTTAGAAAATCAAAGACAATTTTTCCGTGGAACTAAATAATTTTATTCTCTAATGTATTGCCCATTTTGATCAATGACCTTTTGACATCTTTCAGACAGCATCATAATCCCACGTTCGTAATACTTCTGGTTTTTATTAGTAAAAAACTAAATTAGGTACGATTTGACATCATCATCATCATATTGAAATTTTTACCATTCAAGGAGTTTTGTAAAGATCGGAACCAAAAGTAATCATATGGTGCAAGGTCAGGACTATATGAACAATGACGGATTCGACGAGTTTGTGAATGCATATGAAATGATCGTGGAGAATTCGAATCTCCTAAGTGACGAAGCAGCCATAGCTAAATATCAACATTAGCAACAACACTACATCAATGAACCAATTACTACTCGTCACTAGGGGTGGGACTATTCGAATAAAAATTATTCGAATAATAAAATCTTTTATTCGAGAGGTATTCGTAATTCGAATAATATTTATTCGAATTTTTTATTAATTTATTCGAATAATGCTATTCGAATACCTCACTATTCGAATACCTCACTATTCGAATATCTTACTATTCGAATACCTCACTATTCGAATACCTTACTATTCGAATACCTTACTATTCGAATACCTTACTATTCGAATACCACCTCACTATTCAAATACCTTACTATTTGAATACTTCACTATTCGAATATTTTTGGTAAATATTTACTTAGATTAGCGGACTACTAATCGGTTTCTGTACCAGTGCATGTACCTATGTATGCAAATTCAAAAACCACGCAAAGGCTTACATATATTAACACGTTCCCTGTCGCAATACAAAAATGCAAAATTTACCGACAAGTCCAACAGGGTTTTTGAATAATTTGTTTTTTTGTAGTCATAGGATAGCTTTAGTAATAATAATAATTAAAAAAAAACGGATGTAGGGTATTTCTACCTGAAACACATATGGTACATGAGCGTAGAGGGACATTTTTGCTTTTGCACGTTCATGAAACAAATGTGGTTCATATACCCACTGACGCACATATGGCTCAAGAACGTATCAGTGCTTATCAGGTGCGCGTTTACTGAACCATATGTGGCTTAGCGGACAGGGAACGTGCTAAATGAAAATACTACCTACTTTTTATTGTGTCGGCGCTTTGTTTTTGTTTCATATTTTGGTAAATGATTACTTAGATTAGCGGACTACTCTTGCTTGAGGCATTTTCTTTTAGGTTTTTTTGCTTTTCGCAGTACTATTATATGCACATACATATACTCATATACTCTACCTGCTACTGACTGACCTAAGCTCGATAAACGAGTGCAGACAGTCCTACGACCATGCATACGCTTAGGTAACGGGCGATGAGAATTATATAGATGGACATTTTAGGCAAACTTTTCTTTGGGTTGAGTTATATTAGATCACTCATTAAAATCAAGAACCTCAAGCAAGAACGTTCAACCAATCTAATCATCAATCAATACAAATAAAGAAAATAATAATAATTCCCAGAAGCAAAGTTTGGCAACATTTTACCATCGTGGAAAATACCGGTGAGGCCTCCTGCAATTATTGTGGTGATATGCTGAAACGTATGGGATCCACCACTTGTTTATGGAACCATTATAACTTTAAGCATAAACTCAGTTATGGAGTTGATAATCAACCGGAACCTTCGAGCATACGTACATAAATACTTCAAAAACCATTTACTATGATAATTATTTATTACAAATAGTGTCTTATAACTAAATATACAAAGAAATATCTACCTACTATTGACCACTCAGCAGGGTAGGTACATGTACATATACATACATATGTCATGTATCTGTTGTTCAATACCGAGCTTAGGTACACACATTAGCAACAAAAAGTAAGTGATATTTTTATTTAATTTCTTCTATAGCGTAATTTTTTGAAATTACATACATACATACATAGATAGATACACACATGCATTTGCGCATCAATCCAATTTCAAAGCAATCTGCATGTGTACATAAATAAGTATATAATTCTATCCTATTATTGGCCTTGAATAACTTCTAAATCTGTAGATTAAGGAAAAGAAGATTTTAAGGCTCCATATTCATCGTTTGAGAGAAAACCATTATTTCGATCCGTTACGGAGAATGCGGACATAGAAAATGTGAAATCATATTTCTCCATACAATTTATATATTTCTCCATATAATATTAATATTAAGGCGTCTAAACACAAGAATTGTTACGAGGGAAAACCAAATATTTTTTTAGAAACGCTCTGATGTTTTTATCCACATTTAGTTATGCACATACATATAAGTATGTATACCTGTCGATGTTTTATCAAGAACAATACCAAAGAAATCTTATCATATTAGCTAATTGAAACATGAAGCGGTCAAATCAAAAAATCACAATGTTCAAAAATCGAGAAAAACTGATTAGCACCATGAGAAGTGCCAATGTAATTTTTATATTTTTAAAAGCATTTTCTCCCTGATATAAATGAATATATAGTGAGGTATTCGAATAGTGAGGTATTCGAATAGTAAGGTATTCGAATAGTGAGGTATTCGAATAGTAAGGTATTCGAATAATGAACTATTCGAATTATTTGAAACGAATAGTATTATTCGTTTTATTCGAATAATGTTTATTCGAATATTATTCGAAAATAGTCCCACTCCTACTCGTCACTGCTCATGTTGATATCTTTTACTACATATGTATGTATGTATGTTTCTGCATTTTCGAAATAAACAAAGAACTGAAGATGAATGCATGTAAATATCAGCTGTTTACGCCAGCAATAAAAGTTGACAGTAATTGTCGTTATGGTTAAGACTGCGGTTAAGGTTATGGCGTTATGGTATGTCACCTCTGATCTAAACTTTAACCGAGGGAGCACTGTGCTACTAAAGCGGAAGACATCTCTTTCTTGAGGTTCTCTTCCCAGCCGATTCAATCTGGAAAACGTGACGTTGACTACTGAAAGAGAAATCACAAAATAGTCAATCAATCACAGTAATTTCTCAAACTTTATGTCGATTTTAATTAAAGGCACACTCCACACATATGAATTGGAAGCGAAGCTCGGTCAAGCACCTAACACCAGAGGTGTGAGTGACCAAGGCTATTTTGATTGAGTTAAGTGAATTAGGGTATTTTTATGAATTCACGTGCTCCCATACGAGCATTCGTTACATGATTGAAGGCCGGTGGAAATTGAAATTTTTAAAAACTGAAATGCGTACAAGCATATGTACTTACATATAACTACGAGTATAAGTATACACATATACATAAGTACAAAATGAATGAAGTTCTGTAAAAGCAGTTCCAGTTCCTGAATTCAATTATTGTAAAATATATTTTTTTTTACTTCAATTAGTTTTTTCTTTACGAAAATACTTTCCATAGAATAAACCATAAACGCTTTATACATATTTACAGATGATGACAGATTCCGTATAAATGTAAATAACTACCCTTCTGATTAACTCACAAACTACAAATCTGCATACAAACTTAGTTTTATTTCAGCGATTAGGTCATTGTCTACTTATAACAAGTCTTAATAGACTTTGATATAAAAATATTTATAGTATACGAGTATTTGCTTATCTAAAGTGGCTGCGATGAACATAGAAAATAAATCCATTCATGCATAGATGTGGACATATGTACGTCGCTCGCTATCTTATCTACCAGCAGCTTGGCAAGCAGCGGACTTTCTTTCCCACCGAAACTGCTGTAAAGACTTCCGGTTCAGTTACGGTAATAGCTAATGCGAGTACTTGCCCATGGATTTGCGTATGCGGGTGGTTGGGTACAGTTGCACTTCTGTACGGCCAGATAAACTAAGTTTACTTACTATGAATGGGAGTGTACATATGTATGAGTATGTGTGTGATAATACTTCCCTATGCCGAAAAAAACCCCATTTTTTCCATAAATAAACGATCAGTGTTCTTACATAATCTATGAATTTTTCTATTAATAAATGAATACTCATTTTTACACATTTTTCTTTGTCATTTATCAAATCTGTCCATGTTCCTTGAATGATATGTGGGTAGGTGAAATAGGTGAAGTACTACACTGGCACTTCCCAAGTAGCAATAAGATACCATTATAAGGGTCCAACGAACAGATATGTATCAGCCAGCCGGAGCTGTTGATGTAATGGAGAAGATTGATGGTATTTAGGTTGGCGCACTGGCTATTTGGCAGGCATTCCTTGAGACTAGGAGTTTTCTCTCATGAATATTGCAGAAGTTGCAGAGATGAGGAAGTGAAAGGAAATGTCGAGCACTTTCTTTGCAATTGTCCAGCCTTAGCTAAAATCAGAGCAGGTTTTCTAGGTAAATACTTTTTTCTCTTACAGAGCTGTCTGGCGAGGGATTGGGATCAACTCTACGTTTCATAAGAACCACAAAATGGTTCTACGAAGGAAGATAAATGAAGTTCACGTCTAGCACAGTAGTATCACAACGGACCTGTAAGGTCTAAGTGAGAGTGTCGAAGAAAGAAGCACACAGTGCCCTTAACCGTCTAGCTGCCAAATTCGGACATTTACAGAGAAAGTGCTCAATAGTCTCACCTTCTCCGAAAGGTTCGCACAGCTTCTGCAATGGATATTAAATGGTAAGCCTAGCATTTCCGCGAGTGTGCCGATCGTTCAATGACCGGTAAACACAGCCACGAGTTTGAAAATCGAATGACGTGGAGTGTCCATGACTATCTGTGTTCTGCGCCTATTGTACTGGGGCCATAAGGTTTATCCAAAAACACATGAAGAAATGGAGCTCCATCCCTTCTGCGCTTTCCTGAGAAATAAGTTGTGCAATTCCCCTTTAACAACAGTCATGGAGATGCCGGTGGCCGAGTGAGACACCTCTCAAGCCAATTCAGTCGACCATTTCCTGGCAATCTCATCAGCTATTTCATTTCGCTCTATGTTCTTATGTTTTGGAATCCACATCAGAGAAATGTTTGCTACACACTCAAGAAATTTGATCTCTTCCTTACAGGAGTTTACTAGTTTGGCGTCGTAAGAGCCTTGATTGCGGCTTGACTATCGGAAAAGGTGTTAATATCTCCCTCACCTCCCGCCATTCCTAAGCATTTTAGATGCCTGCAGGATCGCAAAGACTTCTGCCTAAAAAACAAAAGCAGTATTCGGCCGTTTTAAAGAAGTAAATAACTTGACTGGAACTTATTCTTTGAATGACTTTAATCGCTTCATGACGCTTTCCTTTCATCAATAGTCATCAATTTGTCACTTTATGTGGCACAAATGTTCAACTGAGTTTGAATATATACGAGGGGACTAACAAAAGTTCGGTAAGTCGATGGTTTTTATTTTTTTTTTTTTAACATTTTAAAATGATATTACTTTTGTTATAGTTTTGCGATGTTTCATTTAAGACTTCAGAAAAATCGGTTTGAACAGAGATGAGAAAACGTAAAATAAGTGATGCAATGTCAGTAGAAATTCCGCCATCGACGCCGCCAGAAATTCGCTACTCAATACTTTACGGCTTTCGGCGACAACTTAAGCTTGTGGAAACTATCAATGAGTTCCAAACTGCAAATGAAATGGACACTCCATCTCTAACGACTATTTGTAAGTGGTATCAAAGATTCCACACTGGGTACTTTCTTTTGGAGGACGAGCCTCGAGAAGGACGGCTAAAATCGTTAACCGATAAGAGATAAATGTGGCCCTGGTGAAGCGAAAAATTGGTGATCACACAGAAAATGATCCATGAATGACACAGGAAATGATGTGTAGTGATTTGGGTTTGAGTGCTATGGTAGTAATGCGAATATTGCATAATGATTTGCAATACACAAAGAATTCTGCTCAATGGGTTCTACGTTGTAGAAGATCCAAAAAGAAGCTAGAGTATATATTTCTGAATATTTTTTAAGATAAGTCGAAAATACAGAGTCAAGCAACTTTAATATGATCGTAATAGGTGACGAAACGTAGATTTTTAATTATTCCCCTATGAAAGCCAGGCAGCAAATGTTAGCAACAAAAGTGATGATCTCGGCTTACTTCACTAGAGCAAAAATAGTTGCCGCTATTTCGTTAGATTCTTACATTCTTCTCAGACAGTACCTGCCAAATGATATACTGAAAACTGCTTACCAAAGGTATTCAAAAATTTACTAGAAAATAGGAAAAACGAGGAACTGCGTCGGTACTTCTTACGCCACGATAATGCGCTAGCTCACACTGCTGAAATGATAAGTAACTTCACTGCGCCTTTTCGCATTGAAGAAATTCGTTCATCACCACATTCTTTAGATCTTGAGCGGAAAAGTCTTTGCTAGCAATGAAAAGATAATAAAAGCGGTGAATGCTGAACTTAAGAAGTTGCAAAAACGCGATTTTGGGGACTGTTTTCAACAGTGGATTTACAGTTTAAAAGAACGTATTGAAACTAACAACGATTGTGTGGAGAAGATAAAAAATAATGAAGATTAAAAAAAAAGAATTTAAAACAATGTACCCTTTTTTCAATACAATTTACCGAACTTTTGTTAGTCCCCTCGTATATACCTATAATTGGCGCTTACACCATTTATTGGCTCTTCGGCTGAGCTCTTTTTCCTATTTGTGGTGTGCGTCCTGATTTTGTGCCTCCGAACGGCTAATCATAAGGTTCTTTTTCATGACAGAAATAGACTCGGAGGTTTGCCATTATCTGCCGAGGGGCGACCTCTACCAGAAAACACTTTTTCTATTATTTTGCATTTCATGCACGGAGATTCGAACTTTCGCACTCACGAATGTTACTCACGCACCAAACCATTTGGTTACGGCGGCTCTCACTCAAACACTATTGATGGAATTTTTCGGGATTTAAGTTAATGCAAAGTATCGAATATTTAAATCCCGGGACTAATACCGCGCAGCTGAGCTTACATAGAGCGAAATACTCGGTGGTCAAAAAACTGGGGCATACCAAATTCTATTTTAATAATTTTCACAGACAAAACCTTTATTTCTTCAATGATTTTTCAGCTGTGGTGAAGTAAATCGCAGATCTATCATTTTCCGATCGCGTAGCAAAACTTACTAAAAAAGATGGTGCAATACGAGTATAGTAACTAAAGTTATTTAAGTGGCGTTAGTAACTTAAACGTTTATTTTTTAACATTTTTGTTTTTATTTGTATGCCAATCCAGGTTACTATACTCGCTCGTCTTTAAAGCATTTTTCTGAGTTAAAAATCTACTGGGCCCCTAATTTTGAAATTTAGCACGGTATTTCTTCAAAGAATTCACCAGGTATTTTTCACCTTTTTCTTTGAGTTTTGGTTCTTAATTTTTTAATCTTACAATAACCAATCGGCTGATTGAAAAAATGGAAAAAAAAAAATCTCCCATAGATATCACGAGAAACAGGTTACCTTTGTTACCAGTTATACAAGGTGAAGTCTAAAATAAACAAAACTGAGCTAAAATAGAAACGACAAGAGCTTTGATCCAATAGCATCGAGTTTATTCAAAATAGTCCCCTCTGGCCTCGATACACTGTTTTGCGCCATCTAAAAGCTTTTCGAAAGAGTGTTTCAGGTCATTGACCGGAATCCGGAATGTACTCCAAGATGTTCTCTACGGGCGCAAAACGTTTTCCTTTCATGGCCAAATGCAATTTTTCATGTAGGTAGAAGTTAAGGGGAGCCTTATCAGGCGAATACGGTGAGTGATTGATGGTTAAAATGCGATTACTACGAGTAGTCGAAAAATCAGTCACAAGAGAGATGAGACGGTGCATTCTCATGCAACAAGCATCCAGCTTCCTTCTTCGCGGTATTCAGGGCGAATTCGACGAATTCGATGTAACAAACGCTTCAAAACACCAACATAGAAAATTGCATTGACGGTTTGGCCCGTTGGCACGAACTCTTTGTGGACAATTCCCTCGGAATCGTTAAAACAAACGAGTATCGACTTGATTTTTCACTTCTCCAAACACGATTTTTTGGGTGGTGGCTCGTCTGGGGCCTTCCATTCGGCACTTTGACGCTTAGTTTCAGGTCTGTATTGGAATTACCACGTTTAATCACTTGTTACAATGTTGTAAAGGGAGCTCTTTTCTCGCCTCTTTAATGAGGTCTTTCGAATGTTGAATTCTGCGCAATTTTTGGTCCTCAGTTAACTCAGTCAACTTGTGCGGAATGAAACTTGCACAGACCTTTCGTAAGCCCAAATGACCAGTTAAAATGCGATAAATCGATGTTTTGGTGATATTCAACTCCGATTCCGTGAATTTGACCGATTATTTCGCTTCATTTTTGATAAATTTACGAACAATTTCGATGGAGTTGATGGAGTGATTACTAATTTTGGGCGGCCCGTACGTTCGTTGTCATTTATGTCCTCACAACCATCTCTCAGACGGGTAAACAACTAATGAACTCTGGCACGAGATAGACAATCATCGCCATCAACTTTTTTCATCAATTCAAATGTTTCGGTAAAAATTTTTCCGATTTTAAAACAAAATTTGTTATTAGCTCTTTGTTCGAAACTCATTTTTGTACCGATGACACAAACTTACTGACACTTTAGACGCCATGACTTCGCTTCCACTGAACCGAATGTCACCAGGCTGTCACTGGAAGTTAGAGATGGATGTAAGTTCCAGGGCACTAACTTATTAAAAAGATGGCACCATCAAAAATTATGACGCCAATCTTATTTATTTTGGACTTCACCTTGTGACATACACCGCAAAACAACTTTTTTTCGAGACGCGCCCTCTCACTTTACTCATTCACTAAATTTGTTATATTTTGCAATGAAAATTAAGTTGGCCCTTAGGTAGATCAGTTGTTCCAATGTTGCATTGTTACGTGGAAATACAACGAATAACCTAATACTATCTGTATTGCCAGAAAAAATTCTTAAACTACTTAAACAGCTACTTACTTGCGTAATAACTGTTAAGAAGGTAAATATTTATCTACTCCGATAGCCAAGCGGCAATCAAGGCCCTAGGCTCTATTATGGTGCTTTCGAAACTGGTCAGGGAATGCCTGGTCTCTCTCTCGATTTCATCAGAATTCTTCGATATAAAGATAATTTGGGTACCTGGTCACAGTGACATTACTGGAAACTGCGAAGCTGCCGAGCTGGCCAGACAAGGGTCCTGTGAGGTAGTGTAACCGCGAAAGGAGAGGATCGGGATCCGCTTGACAACGTGTGCTCTACTCCTGGAAGGATGGGATTTGCACCAACTCAGCGAGCGCTGGGGAAGTACATGAACGTGTAAGGTCGCGAAGTGCTTCTGGCCACGTTTGGATAGGAGGCGTTCGAGGGATATTCCCAGGAAGACAAAATACCTTCTCTCAAATTTTGTGGGCACTGCCCGCGGGGTATACATGCCGTGAGACTCGGAACCACTTCGAGTCCGTTTTGCATCAGCTGTATGGAGGATGAGGTGGAATCATCTCAGCACCTGCTCCTCAGCTGCCCAGCTCTCGCGGGACTAAGATTCAAGCATCTTGGTTCTCACTTCTTTTCTGTGCCTGCTGATATAGCAGGTCTTGATAACAAAAATTTGATGAACTTCATCAGCAGCATTAAGAGGTTAACACAACCGCAGACTAGTCACCGTTCATAGTCCACAAAACACTCAACCCTCCCCATCCCTTTCCCTTTCGTCCTTTTTTCCTTCACCTCTTTTCCCCCTCTTGCAATGGTAGCGCAAAGGATGAACCAAACTTCTTTCGCCCAAGTGGGCCCACTCTCTGGGCAACCATCACTACCTAACCCAACCTAACCTAAGTTCTTTTTACTTACTAAAAGTTCGGTTTTTTTTTAATAGAGGTTGGGTGTAATCGAATATGTGAAAATATTTTTTAACAAGCATACATATTTACGGTTAAATATAGCTATGTTATCGCGCATTCATTCGCTTAACAGAAAATTTCTGAATTGGAGCTGCTTACAGCAATGCACGACTGCATTCACTTTGATTAGATTAAATTTGTGCGCACACACAAAGCGAAGGCGCAGCAGCAGCCTTTGCATTGAGCAGCCGCTCTCCCACCCTTTGCATTGAGTAGCCGCTCTCCCACCCAGGCAGCGCATATCAATGAAAAGATGCAACAACTAAGCCATGCACATTTGTCGCACACATTTGCATATAAATTTACGATATTAGCATTGCAAGTGAGTGGAAAAACAAATGCACTGGGTAATGTTTAGAAGCAATTCAATTTAGAATAATTAATTTATTTATTAAAAGTTGTATGTTTTGCATTCAAAACGTCTGGGAAGAAATATTAATTAGCAGAGCGAATACCCAATACAAACTAATGTGAATATGATTTTTATTGATGCTAATACCGAGGAAACGTTTTTTAGAAGAATCATCAGCAGTTTGGAATCGTGTAAAGATGTACCTACAAGATTGCAAAAAGCCAGAGATTGCAAATCTTCGTCCGCTGTGGCAGTCCAAGCAAATGCATATTACAACAAAAATACGTATTTTCAACTCCAATGTTAAATCAGTTCTGCTCTAAGCCTGTGAAGCATGGTGTCTGTCTGCAGAAATTGTACAGAAGCTTCAAGGATTCGTGAACCGCTGCTTGAGACGCACTCTACGTACATATCTGGTGGGCAGACAACTAGATATACCTATGAAATAAGACCTTTTTTTCAATTTCAAGATCAGTAAAAAACTCTTTCCAGCGTTCGATGAAAGCTCTTTCTTCGCTTAAGATGTTGCCGTGTTTATCTCTGTAGATATTTAATTAGATTTATAAAAATTTATTTATTTAGATTTATAAAAATTCAACAAAATTTCCAACCTTTTAATTGGATTTACAAAAAAATTGGCTGTACAGTTTTATTGTTAATCAAATTTTAGTAAAACAAGTTTGAAGTGGAGTAACGGATTGACAAAGAAAATGTTGTATTTCGAGCAACTGTTTTAAATTCCAGGGTCTTACCGATCTACGCTTTGCCATTCATACTTCAGGAGAAATAAATCTTATTAAGATGGCCATTTAATTGAGAGGCCTTGAAAATCAAAGTACTGCGCCACTCCATATGGTAAGTAAGGTAAGCACAAGTACAAGTGCACATATATGTATACATACATTCATATGCACATACACATATCTATTGAAACCAAGAAAGAAACAAAGAACGATTTTTTTTTATATCATAAATTTTCCAACCTTTAATTGAAATATCTCACACACACACACATACATACTTATACAGCTTTGTTGGCCTACGAAAATGTCATCGACCGTTAATCGAATGCAAATTGACCGATTTGCGTGGGCTATTAATTTCTCGACCCTCATTCAAGCGATACTCTTATCAGCGTGGCTATGAAATGTCAAAGCAGGAACAAAGACGGAAACAAAGAGTGCATGCCTGTATGTATGTATGTATGCATGCAAGTGTGTTTGAACAGTAAACTGATAATTGCATTATAAAAATATTTACCAGTGATTTTAATATTTCTGGGAAATGATAAAGAACACACCAAACAGTTGTGCGCAAATGCCAGGAAAAGACTACAAATTGTGGCTGCCGTAGGAGTCAAAGAGCAATGAAATTATTTGGTGTTGCAAAATTAATCATTTCATTATAAATTCATTTGTTTTTCAATAGCTTTTTTGCTATACAGAAAAACAAAAATGCGTTTGAGTAATGGAAATTTTTATGTAGAGCTTTACGCGCTCCATAGCTTGACTGTTTGTCGCGATTTATATAGGAAAAATTTTGTTTGCGCGAGAAGGTCGTGTGGAGAAGAGAGAAAGGATTTTATTTCCCGTACTGGCGACACGCTTGGTGCTTCTTATTCGTATATTCGTTGAATTTCGGGGCTCCCCTGAAAATACCTTTACTGTGCGTGGTTGCGTGTTACGCATAAAACATAGGCACATTCTGACGCACGCTTCCGCACGAATTCCGGATCATTTGCATGCATTTCAACGACCCAATCAGCGGGTTGAGTTAATTGGACTTTATAAGCCTTAAGACCCAAATCTTTATGCAAAATACGGTTCAATGACGTTGGTTTGGTTGCCCAAGGAGTGAGCACACTTGGACGAGAGAAAAACGGTTTCGCCCTTTGTGGTACCATTATGAAGGGGTTAGGTGAGAGAGGAAGACCGATAGGATGCGGGGTGAGGTGGTGCTGGGATGGTTAGGAGGGTGAGTTTAGATTGTGTGGACTACGAACGATGACTATGCTGCGTTTGCGTCAATCGCTTTGTGCTGCTGATGAAATTCATCAGATTTTTAATGTCAACGTCAGCAGGCGCAGCAAAGAAGTAAGAGCCAAGATGCCTAGATCTTAGCCCCGCCAGAGTAGGGCAGCTAAGGAGAAGGTGCTGAGATGATTCTACCTCACCATCCATACATCCATCGTTAAAGGGACTTGAGGTAATTCCAAGTCTCACCGCATGCATTCCTCGCGCATAGTGACCTGTGAAAAAACCCACGAGATTCGAGAGCTGATATTTTGTCAACCTCGGAAGCTCGCCCCAAGTCCACACGTGGCCAGAAGGACTTCGCGACCTTACAAGTTTCTGTACTTGCCAAACACTCGCTGAGTTGGCGCGATGCCCATCTTTCCAGGAGCAGACCGCAGGTAGTCAGGGGGATCCCAATTCTTTCCTTTCGCAGGGAGATCACCTCACATGTCCCTTGTCTGGCCAGCTCATCCGCCTCGCAGTTTCCCGCAATGTCGCTGTGATCAGGACTCCAGATGAGGCTAATGTCAAAGAATTCGAATCAGACACTTTTTCTCCCTAAAAAAAAAATTATTGAAAAGTCTGAGCAGCAGCAATGTGCTTCGAAGAAAACTCGTATACAGGTAAATGAGTTCCTTTCAAAGATTAATTAATTCACATATGTATGAATATGTAAAACATTAGCAGTTAAATAAAACACTTGATAATTCCAAGTTTTATTTATTTTCGCTCAAAAATTTCGGCCCATTTAATATTTCAAATTCTCGATAATTCGTAATATTTTAAGAGTCCCTCGAATTTCGAACTAACGATAGTCCACTGTATATGATTGACGTACGCCGCCATTTGCAAAAAAAAATTATAAATCTTCGGATAGGGTGATTAATTTTGCGCCACCTTGCATTTCTGCGCCACGCCTGCAGTGGTTAGTTGCTATTACATGGAAATATTAATAAATTCGTAAACCTACGATAACAATGATAACAATAACAAGAACAACCATACAATACAAAAGCAATAAAAGGCAAGTTTGAAAGTGTTATAAATCGAAAGCAAAGTTCACCTAAAAGGTGAATTGTTGCTTTGGCCAAAAAGAATAATTGTTGCGAAATGAATGTGAAACAATAGCAGAGACCAGCAACAATGCCTTAATGAGCGAACAGTGAGTGGAGGAAGAGAAATCAAAATATTGAATCATAGCAACACAATCGTGAATTTTGGTCTGTTATTGAAACAACAGCACTACAATGGGAGTGCATAAATGCTTACACAGCGCATACATGCGCACATACATACGTATGGTATTACTCGCTCGACTACTTTTGGACATTAGAAAAGAAATCAAAAGTGCACTGTGCCCTGTATGGGCATAAGCCACAAACAAATGTGTAAATGCTACAAATTTAAGGTGTTTGTTGGCGAACGTGTACGAATGCGCACATTTGTATGTATGTATGTTTTTTTATCTATATCCAAGATGGATATTTAAATAATTCCATGTGCACACATAAAAGTCATACATTATGTACTGCAAGCATTTATTTATGTGTATATTTACGCTTTTTTTCACCAATACCATAAATAGTTAAATGATAACTCACTCGCCATTTCGCCATAACGTCAAAAAACTCTTCGCCTAACTATTTAGAGGGGTACACAAACGAGCGGCCTGATTGGATGACGATAAGCGGGTGCACGATAATGGCGTACAATTACGCTTTGATTGCGGAAGTCATAGTTTCATTGCCTTCTGCACTTGACTGATGATTATTGCTGTCGCTGTCAATATTAATTGGCTGTCAGTGTTTGACTAGCGACTTGGCTAAGACAATCGTTAGTTTCTTTAATATTCACAGAGAGTTTGCTAAAGATTCACTTAGTGTAGGAAAATATGTAAAACATCATTTAAGCTACAATCCAACCGATTATATTCACAATAAACAAAGCAAACCAAATAGAGTACAACGCCGAGTTGACTGATTTATTTAGCTTTCTACACTTAAACAAATAAAGCCGGAGAAGAGCTACTCACTGGCTTGGCAGCTTGGCATATGTTTGTATGTACAAGGAAAATACCCATCTACCTATTTATGACTTGTATTTATATTTACCCAAGTCAGGACGTGTAAAATTCTTACTAACTAATGGAAAAAAACAACGTCTCTGCAAATTTATTTGCGTTATTATTTAACATTTTCTTCACTGAATGAGAAATTCACACTCTTAACGATAATTATTGTGTTGGGGAATAAGTTCATAGCGTTTTTATTTTTTTTTATTTTACAAGGATTTGTTTGCTCTTTGGCTATTCGACTGGAAATACATGATCGATACTTCTTTACGACAACGCTAGGACCCATGTGGCACAAGTCGTGCCGTATTCTACGGACCTTGCGCCAGCCGACTACCATCTTTTACATTCCCTATCAAACCAAATGAAAATCTTTACCTTCGATAACAAATAGGTCCTTAAAACTGGCTTAACAATTTCTTTGACACCAGACCAGGCGATTTTTGGCGGAACGGTATCAACAAATCGGCCGAGAGATGGGAAGAGGTTGAAAACGGCAACGGCGAATATATAACAGATTAAATTATTGATATAATTATTGTTTTTTGTTTAAATAAAAGTGTTCCGTAAAACCGCTACGAACTTATTCCCCAACCATTAATTTCAAGTAACACAAATGCACTCAACAAACTGGCCACTCATAATCAGGTCTCACTGATGAAGGGGACCAGTACATGACGAACACGAAGCAAACTAGAAGGCAGACTTTTATGCCAAAAAAAGGGGCAGAAGGGCTATTTATTAGGCCAACACCATTTTTCGGCTTGAACAAAAATAATATAAAACAGGAAACCAAAAAATGGATCCAAGCTAAAATCCGGCAACACTGGAACGACACAAGTGGCCTTAATCACACCAAGAAGTTGTTGAACTTCAATGCCAACAGAGCAAAATCTGCTCTAACCCTAGATAAAAAAGGCCTCAGACTACTCTGTTGACTTAGTGGTCAATTTGCCTGTAATAAACACTTTAGCACAATAGGATTATCTAGTACAAGACTATGCAGGTTCTGCTGTGATGAAGAGGAGTATATGGAACACTTAATCACCAACTGTGATGCATTAGGCCACAGCAAATACAGAATCCTGGGCTCGTACCTACTAGAGGAGGAAGACTCCTTTCTAAGGAGCTGGTTTCATTCCTTGTTATACTAAATAATTATAATTATGTAATTAGGGGCGCACAATAGATCAATCTGGTCTAACCCGTACAACCGTTACTAAGGCAACACATTTCCGATGCAAGAATTCCCGAAATTGTTCTTGGGGATTTTTATCTATTGTAGTTTATCTATTGTAGTTATCGTAATGGTACTTTTTGCTCTTGAACATATTTTTGCTGTGACTACATTCATTGAAATGCGTTCATTTATCTACTTCCGTTGAAGGGTTCGCATTGATTTTTAGCGTTTTAGTAGGAGCACTGATAATTGTGTGAGAAATATAATTTAGAACGATTCGATCTTCGCCCAAATGTTTGTGTATGGTTTTCTGTTTTAAACTTTAACTGGTAACAAGGCGAATCTACTAAAGGGGGTATTGGTAAATCAACTGATTTGTTTTTTTTTTTTCTTTCGCCGTGTCCATGTGGCTGTCAGCACAGAATGAAACATGGCGAATTCATACTTTGTTTTCTATTTTGCCAATACTTTTCTTTGACAATCAGACGTACAACCATTGTTGTTGGTCTAGTGCCGCCACCTTTAATGAATGCGCCTTGACTGGGGATTAAGTAAAACATAAAGTATCTAGAGTATTTCGGCAGCAGTTTACTTTAATTGAATCGATTCAATAATGTTCAGAGGGAAAAATTGAACCCCCAGCTCTACGAAAAGCACTCAAACTAATGATTTCCAACACAATTAAACGTTTCAAAAGCGTTGGTTTTTAATTCCTTGCAATATTTTTCTGAGTACAAAACAGCAAAAAACGTTTTCAGAGAAAAGAAAGCGCGCAATAGTACCAGCCAGATTGAAAAGATGATCATTAGATTGTCAAAACAGGATCCCAGGAAGAGTGATTCTAACATCTATTGATACATTTTTATTAACCTGGAAATTCTAATAACGAAAAGAACAGTTGAGTTTCGATTGGCAGAAGCAGGGCTTTTCACGCCTTTGGTAACAGCATCGCAACGGCGGCGCCAAATTGAGTTTGTTCGAGAGCAGATTTCTTGAACTCAAAATCAGTGGCGTTATATTTTATTCAGCGATGAAATGAAAATTTATGCATTTGGTTGGCCCAGATGGTAGAAAGTATGTGTGGTGGGGTGGGTGAGGTGAGGTTCAAACATAAAGCACGGGAGAACCTCAATAATGGGGTGGAGTCCCGCTTTTCGCGGAAAGGTATCGGGCGTATTCATCGTAGGTAATATGGAAGTTAATATGGATACTTCAAAATGTTCAGATACTTCAAAATTTAATGCTACCTTATGTTCGCAGTTCGCACACAACATGGGAATTCATTCCTGTTGAACGTTAATAATCTCAATGCAAAGCCGCTGTGCAGCAGTAATAAATCGAAAAGGATTTTTACCAAAATTTTAATGTATACTTTTCCCTTTCGCCTGCATTTTTTATGACTTGACTATTAATTTGCCTTTTTCTTAAGCATTTTTCTCGAAAGGTTTTCGAAAAAATGATGTTTTTCTTAGATAAAAAAGACTCATACAGATTGAAAACACTTTAATTTTTTTAAATAAAACCTAACAAGCAAAACAATTAATGTGATTTTATTGAAAGAAATCTCAAATGTAGAGTCATGGGTGTCGCTCTTAAGTATTTTTCACCGGCTGTATGCATATAATTGGCGTTTTCCCCATTTTTTGTGTGTTTTGCCGAGCTCCTCCTCCTATTTGTGGTGTGTGTTTTCATATTTATCCATGATGGAGGGACCTACAATTTTTTATGCCGCTTTCGAACGGCAAATGATTTCATTAGGTATTTTTTCATGACAGAAATACACTCGGAGGCTTGCCATTGTCTGCCAAGGAGCTACCGCTATTAGAAACAACTTTTTCTATCATTTGGTGTTTCGAACTCGGGGTTCCGAATTTGCGCACTTCCGAATGGTAGTCACGCCCAAGCGCATTCGACTACAGCGGCTACCAGAAGATGTGTATTTTTCTATCATCATCGTCAAGCTGCCCAAGAAAGCCGATTGCGTGACTGCGGCGAGGAATAGCCCTGCTTAACACCATCTACCAAATTATATCCACGATCATACAAACTAAACGCCAATGTATCGAACGCTCCTTAAAGACGAGCAAGCTGGATTTCACCCTCATCGAAACTGTGTTAACTAAGCCAACAGGCGTAAGACAACGCTGTCCCCTGCCGCTCGTTCTCTTCGCCATCGTCCTAGACGACGTCATGAGCCAATTGATCCAACACAAAAGAGGCATTGTATGGAGCATCACAGACACCTTGAGCACATGAACTTCGTGGATGACATCTATCTCCGCTCAAACAAATTCACTGTCATGCATGCGAAGGCGGACAGACTAGTCACGCTGGAATGCACTATCATGGCAGACGGTGGAGCAGATGAAGATGCCAACTGCAGGCTAAAAAAAGCAAGTGTCCCGTTTGGGCGAATGCATACAGTATGGAGGAGGTCGAAAATCTTTATGCGCTCTAAACTGCGAATTTCAGTTCATACGAGTATGCGAAATCAGTTTGGTTGTATGGAAGTGAAACATGGCTGGTCACCATCACACAGAAGCTACAATCTTTAAATTTAGAAGTCCTAGAATTTGTCTGGGTATGCAGTTTGAGTTTTTTAAATAATTTTGAATTTCAGTATTTTGAATTTCAGTATAACAAAGTGCAAGTTTCAAGTGACTACAAAATACCGTTGATTTTTGGCATTTTTTTTCGTTGAGGTGTCATGCTTTTTCTTTAACACAAAGTACATGCACGATTTTTCTTATATGAAGGCTTGCCGTTACCTGCCGAGGTACGAGCGCTATTAGAAAAAACTTCTTCTATCGTTTGCTGTTTGGTGCCCATAGTGGCCCTTAGCGAATGATACTCACGCAAAAATCCATTCATATTAAAATAATATGTCGGAAATAATTATTTTTTGTTCAGTTTATTTTGTGTTTAAATATGTATGTATGTATGTATATATTTACATATATTTATATGTATGCAGGCATACGAAAGTTGTACTCAAATATGCATAAGAAAGCCTAATACAACGTAAAATCAGCGCGAGATGCCCACCAATGGATATGAAGAGGCTATAAAAGCTGAGAAGCACTAAAATCAAATCGTTCTAGAAAAACGCATTCATAAAACTATTATATGTGCATAGGGAACAATGTACCCGCGTATGTATGTATGTACATATACCAATGCATGTAATAAATCGTCACTGAGACCTGTCCATGAGCGGAAGCTGGGCCACTCAATTAGTGGTAACAGGATTTTCAGGTTAAAATTCGCCGCTCTCGCCGCCTTCCATCTTCACATTCGCGCAAAGCCGTTACGACAACGACGAAACAATTTTGCTGCTGTAATGATAGAGGAGTGAGCAGCTGTTTTTATTTTCAAATTTTTGTTGCTTTGTTTGTTTTTGCTTGTTTTTTTTTGTTTTTTTTTTGTTTGCTCATTTTATTACTTCTCTTCTATGGGTCTGTCGGTCTACAGTTGTGTTATAGGTAGGCATATCAATTTTGTTGTTTTCTTCAAGCAAATTTCAAATGGGACTTTCCAATAGTTGTTTTATTTTTGATTGTTTGTTAGTTGGTGTTGTACAATAGTTGTAATTTTTCGTATACGTACAGATGTTTGTGCACCCATACATATTTATGTACATATGCATGCAAGTATGAGAAAAACGGAGGATAGGTAAAAGAATGCTTGGTATTTGGTTGTCGGATCGGCTGGCAACAGGTAGCAGCCATTTCGTATGTCAGCTAGGAAGCCACTTTGAAGTGGTAACCAATATGCAAGTGAAATAAGTCTATAAATATACACAGATGCATCTGTACCTATGCACACTTACACTTGTACGTATGTACATACATATATGCATAGTTTGGTGGACATGTCTTGCGCATGTGTGTGTGCGCGCAAATTTAGCAACAGGTGGTCAGTTGCAAAAAACAAAAAATAATAAAAACACAAAAAAATGAGATAAAAAGAAAAACCGAAAGCAGCAATAGTTGGAATTTGGCTTTTATGGTAACTGCGCTGAACGGAGCTGAGTTTCACGGTCTTTCTAAAAGTGAATATGCACATAATATATCTCTATATATACTTATTTATATGCATAAGTATATACTGCTATATACCCACACACACACATGCACACAAATTTGATTGACTACAAATTCACCGGGTAGCGCACCGTTTGTGCTGTTGGTAGTTTAGAAAAAAAATTCATTTTCAACTCAGCAAATTTGTTCTCACAATTAATTGCAGTTTTTCTATTGTTTCTCATATTTTTACACAACCTTTCAAGCTGACTTTAAGGTTTATTTTTCAATACAAGCACACGCACACTCACATAAATCTCTCGGCACAGCAAAAATTGTAACTCCGAAAATTCCTCAAAAATTTTATGTTTAGAAAAATTGTGATTTTGAGAAAACTCCTTTACTGCTGACACCACCCTCGTTGTCCCAGCGCTCACGCTCGCCGTATTTATATTGCAAACATTTGATTCACGCAGCTCCAAAAAAAGTAGCAGCAAAAACACAGCTAAGCGCAATAAACGGCTCGTATATAACAAATCACAGGTTCAAGACGGCAATCGAGCTAACAAACGATTGAACGAACGAACACGTCTTACTCACCATTCGAATAGCCGCGAACTAAAACTCAGCTAAAACCTGCAAATAAACACGACAAAGGCAGCAAAGCAGCAGAAGCAGCAGCGGTGACTGTATTCCAAGCTGAGCTTCGACTGATGACTGGCATCCAAGTCTGGTCGTGTAATCCACCACCGGCTGCGAGAGGTCTTTTCGCATACTCGTACATACGTACATTCCAATACATAGCTAAATACATACATACATATGTATATATGCATAACGAAAGCAATGTAGGCATTAAAAAATGAAATAAAACAAGAAGCAAAGAGATAAAGAAAAATTAACTGCTGTCAGCCGATCAAACAAGTAAGCAGCTCTCCAGCTCACCAGCACGATCGACCGACGAATCGACCAATCGACCAACCGACCGACTCAACCAGTACTTGTGCGAACAAAAACAAAAATAATGACAGCAATGGCAGTAACAACAAAAGGTAGTAGCGATCAGCAAACAGCAAATCATAGCAAAAGCAGCAAACTATTAGCTCTACACTGGCAACGGCGGCAGCAACAATATTAACAACAACAATATAAAAGTCAGCAATAACTATTGTAGTAATCATTTCGTTTGTTCACTTGTTGCATGACAGTGTTACCAGATTTGCTATAAAAAATAAGCAATCGAGTGAGAGACTAACTGCCTTCGATTTACCACTTCTCGACACGTCAAGCAAACATTTTTATTGAGAGCAATAACAGTTGCTCAGTTGGCCGGTGTGTCCAAGTATAAGTGGGAAAATTTTTTTTAAATAAATATTTTAGTATTTATTATTTTTTAGCAAATGTATGCCAAGCGAAAAATTTGTATTGAAACCAATAACAGTGGCTTAGGCCAGTGCTTCCAAGTATAAGTGGGAATATTTTTTATTGTATTTTTTGTATTATTTTTTAGCAAATTTGCGCCAAGCGAGAAATTTGTATCGAAAGCAATAACAGTTGCTTAGGTCGGTGCTTCCAAGTATAAGTGGGAATATTGTTTTAAATATATTTTTTAGTATTCATTATTTTTCAGCAAATTTACCCCAAGCGAAAAATCTGTATTGAAACCGATAACAGTTGCTCAGGCCAGTGCTTCCAAGTATAAGTGGGAATATTTTTCTAAATATATTTTTTAGTATTTATTATTTTTTTGCAAATTAACGCCAAGCGAAAAATTTGTATCGAAAGCAATAACAGTTGCTTAACCCAGTCCTTCCAAGTATAAGTGGGAAGATTTTTTTTTATATTTTTAGTTGACTTTCTTACCAAATTAAACATTAATTGCCCATTTGTATAGATTTAGTGGTATTTTCCAATTGTTTGATCATAAAAAATTGCTTTAAAATATTTGTCTCTGCGAAATGTCAAAACAAAAATAATGCAGTGCTGCCAAGTCATAAGTAACATTGGATTTACCGCTTGAACAGAATTGCAGCGGGCAATGGGCTGACGAGTACCTGCTGCCAGAATTACAGTGGGTACGAGTTTCTTACCGTCGGTTATTTTACGGCAGCAAAATAATTAAAATCATTTCTATTTTCTTCGACAAGTTAAAGTCTCAGGGTGGCTTTTCTGATTGCTTGATGACGATTTATTTGTTTACAAGCCACAGCAGGCAAATAATATTCAATAACTTACAAACAAGTTTTTTTGTTTTTTTTTGTAACAATAAGCTTCAACGAGCTGCTTCAAAAATACAACAAATGAAAAGATTTCACTAAAAAATTTGTTTTATTTTAACCAGAAAATGTCAGCTGAAAGCCAGCCCTTTGCCAATTGCCTTTAATCGACCAAAGTGGGTCAGCTAATCACCGTAATCAACCCGTTACCCGCTGTCCACCACAAATCTGTTCCTGGGCTTAAAGAAATTTTCTTGTTTTCTTCATTATTTCCTAGGTGGTTAGTCAATCGAAAGCAGCTAATTTGTCAAAGTGATAAATTGTCAAAGCGGATGCCAGCTGTTAAAGTTAGTCATTTAGTTTAGAAGGTTTTGAAGTTAATAACAAAAATCCTCATGAAGTGCAAATCTAAACGAAAGTCGCTTTTTGTTTTGGTTTGCATTCTAGAGGTGTCACCGGCGCTTACTTCATGCTAAATTATGTTCATCCCATCCATAATCAATTCTATCATATGACGCAGAAGCTTGGTCGCTGACAATATTCGATGAGGCGTCCCCTTGGAGAGTTGGCGACAATGAGGATCGCAGGCGAAGGAACAATGAGCCGTATAAGCTTTACAGCGACATAGACATAGTGAAGCGTACAAAGATACAGCGGCTCCACTGACTAGGTCCTATCATCTGAATGGACACAAACGCTCCGGCTCTGAAAGTATTCGATGTGGTACCAGCTGGTAGTAACAGAGGAAGAGGAAAGCCCTCTCTGCATTGGTAAGATCAGGTGTAGAAGTTCTTGCCCTCATTTAGTGTGCCCAACTGATGCCGATTAACACGAGAAAGAAACATTTTCTGAACTTCAAAACCCCCCTAATACCTCCTATCATATCAATTATACATATTTTGATTCGTCCGATGTGTTAAAAGATTTAGGGGTTTTCTTTGATTCAAAGCTTAATTTTATCACGCACCTAAATTATGCCGTTTCAATTCTCTTGTTATGCTCGCTTATGTTAGATCCCACTCAACGCACTGCACTGACCCATATACTCTTAAGATATTATACTCTGCGTCTGTTCGGTCCATTATTATTACATTATGCTGTTTTTATTTGGAGACCTTATCATGCAGTCCATATGAATCGAGTGGAGAGGGTTACAAAAATTGTTTACATTTTCTACAATTACTCAATTTCTCAGACCCGAAACCATCGTGTGAATCCCGCTGTCGTTTGATTAGTCTCTTTCCATTAAGTGACAGAGATACTTTTAAGGCAGTATCATTTATCTTTGATCTCATTAATGGCAAAATTGAATGACCGGTCCTTCTAGAAATAATACAGTTTAATGTTCCTTGCAGAAATTTTCGCCGTTGCAAGATTTTTCGCGTCCTACTAAAGTAGGACATTATATAGTGTCAATGCGCCTCTCGGTAGAACGTTGTCTGACCTTAATTATCTCTCCTTGGATTTAGACCTTTCTAGTGCCAAACATGTATTTCAAACGCATGGAACCGATGCTTACCAGGACGGAATTATCATACTTCCCATTTACTGATGAAGCCGAAAGATGGTTAATGTACAATGCGGATTTAATCTGCTCCACCCTCGATCTGATATTGTGAAGAGAGAAATATTCAAACCACAAAAGCAAACGAAACTCATTCGATTCTTTAGAAAAACAAATGAAAAATATTAATACTTCTTCTCAGTTATTTTCACACTTTTCGTCCGTCCATATCACTCTCGAAGCACAACGAAGAGCGTCTCCTCGACTTGCTAGTGCACCGAGAATACACCGAGGCCGGCTAAGCCGTTCGCAACTCGGTTGGTGCGAAGTTCAATTTCCACCGTGGTTTTCTTAAACTTGTGGAACCTCGGCAGACAATGGCAGTACTGCGTAAACTGTAGTTTTCGCTTTCGCGAAAGTTCGGTCAAACACCTAATAAGGAACATGGGTATAAAAAAATGAAACGTGATTTATTTATATACCTTTTTCTTCCCCTTTACTACCTCAGTGAGCGCCAAAGCGAGTTTGACAAAGTAGGCCACTCGTTTTTTTCCTTCTTGTGTATGTAAGTTGGTGCCAAAATTAGAAAAGCCAAAGAGATTTTGGATAATATTTACGAGCTTTGCTGATTTAAATTTCTTTGGTGATTCCAACTCCGAGATGTGAAGATATTTCGGTCCATCAAAAGGAAAGGCGATCTCAATGAACACATTTCTGATAATGTACTGAGACCGAACCACTTCGTCGGGACCTAAAATAATGCAGTTCGTAGCACCAGCTTTTGGCAGAAGACAATCCAGCCATCTACCTTGTTGACTACTGATCAAAAATTTCGAAATTAAATTGATCATGTTGCGCTAAGTGGAAGACAAGTGTATTAATAGAAGTGCACTCTCTTGTTGCCGGGAGGATCCACATACATACGTCTTTGAGAAGCAAAGATATGTGTCTCAAATATTAGAAGGCGAGCTCGTCGTGGGTAAGCTGCAATTGCTTATTCAGCAGGCAATCAGATAGAGTCAACGGCCATCTCCGTATTTCACGCCTGCTTTTAGAGAGTTGAGTTACAGAAATGGGTCACATTTTTCACGCCTTGTGTACCGCTAAGCAAGAAGAAATAGAATTATGGCGAGACGAAAATAACTGGTATTTTAAATAATGTCAAGCGCGTACAGTTCCACTCTTTACTCGGATGCAATGCGCGCCGTTTAGGGGTTGTGGCAACTGCGTGTTGGGAAAATAAAAGAAATGTAATGAACGAAACACAGAAGACAGGAATAGGTGAGTGAGAAGGGTCTTACATGCTGGATGACTTTGCTGAAATAGCACCAGCATTTTTTACCGAAAGGTTTAATGACTTTCAGAGGCTTGCAAGATCAGGCGATTTTCTATGAGAATAAAGACGATGGGCTGGTGGCATACTTGACTTATCGCGAGGATATTTCTTCACACTCCTGAATGGTGACAATTGTGGCTCTCATGCCCAGCTACCCAGCTATGAAGAAATAAATGCGTATAAGAATAGCGAGGTTAAAAGGAAATAAATCAGTGGAAGCTAATGGAGTGTCGGCCGCTGGGCTGTTTAAATTTATAGTTCATGCTTGGTAGAAACAAAATCATATCAGCACCTGAGGACAACCACTCGTATAGAAAGTTTCACAAGCTTATTGATAGAATGCTGTGAATTCTCTCTGATTCAATGCATTGCAGGTTTTGGAAAGGACGGATAGATATCCTGCGTGATTGGCTATGTATGTTATTATATTTGTGTTGAAGATCGATCGTCCTCTCTATACCAAATTTGGAATGAGAGAACCCTTGAAAACGCAAAATTCAATAGTCCAAGCCTCGACAACTTTATCTGTTATATTAGTTTGGGGGGGTTTAGGTGGCCGCCGTAGTCGAATGGGTTGGTGCGTTTCTACCATTCGGAATTCAAAGAGAATGTAGGCTCGAATCTCGATGAAACACCAAAATGAAGAAACAGTTTTTTCTAATAGCCGTCGCCCCTCGACAGGTAATGACAAACCTTCGAGTGTATTTCTGCCATGAAAAAGCTTCTCATAAAATATATCTGTTGGAGTCGGCTTGAAACTGTAGGAACAACATAAAGATGCACGCCACAAATAGGAGGAGGAGCTGGGAAAAAAGTCATTATTCTCTCGGTAGATGTCTGTAGTGATCGATATCTAGTAAAGTATCGATCAAGCAGTTTAAAGTTTATGCTCATTATCATTTTACACTAAAAAATTCGTTTGCTATTTTTTGCCTATTCCATTTAGTTGTGCGTTGCAGGGCGTTAACAATGGACGTCAACAAAGAGAAAACTCCGTACATTTTACAGTTTTTCTTTGATAAAGTCGAAAATGCAAGCCAGGCCTGGGCGGCTGAAAATGTGAATGGTTTTTATGGGTGTGATGCTGTAACAGCTAATTACGTGTGAATTTTTGTTTCGTCGATTCTCTTCAGGCATTTTTAATGTTAAAGATGTACCTTGCACTGGCAGGCCCGTCGTCGAAAATGTCGATGAAATCATACAAATAATCGAGGTTCACGGACATTTCAGTAGTCTTAGCAACGCCCAGGAGTTATATATCAACCATAAAACAGTTTTAAACCATTTGCGCAAAGCTGGATTCACAAAAAAACTCGATGTTTGGGTGCCAATTTCCAATTAATACCAAAAAACATGAAGGATCGAGTTTCCAGCTGCGAAGCCTTGGCCAAATGGAATGAAATCGACCCATTTCTTAAACTGGTGATAGCTGGGGATGAAAAATGGGTCGCATACGACAATATTGTGCGAAAATGATCGTGGTCAAAGCGTCATGAAGTTGCTGAAACGGTGGCCAAACCAAAAATAACGAGCAGGACGGTTCTACTGCCTATTTGATGGGACTTGAAAGGAATCATTTATTATGAGTTGCTTCCGTATGGCTAAACACTAAATTTAGACCTCTACTCTTAACAATTGGACCGTTTAAAGCTAGTGATTACCTTAAATGATCAGAATTTGCCAGCAGAAAAGTTGTTGTTTTCCATCAGAATAACGCAAGGCCACGCACATCTGTAGTGGTAGGTAGGTAGGTTATATGGCAAGAGTACCCCAGTCACACTTCAAGTAGCACTTACGCGCTGTTTTGATACCATAATGTGGACCACTACCTGCGAAAAAAATTAGGGAAGAGAAAACCGTCTACAGCCATCCAGTGCTGTTGATGTAGTGGAGGAGAGAAACGGGAACTAAGCTGGAAAATTTCTTCAAGTCATCCCCAAAAGGCACGCTAAGGAATCTCAAGCGCCTTGCCGCCAGAGCCGAACATTTGCAGAGAAAGTGCTCAACAACATCTGTAGTGGCTTGCCAAAAACTTTGGGGAAGTTTTAATGCATTCATCACATAAACCGGAGTTGGTACCCAGATATGACCACCTTTTTCTCTCATTGCAAAACTTATTGAGTGATGAGGTTTCCGTATCAAGAGAAGAATGTGAAAATCGATTGCTAGAGTTTTTCGCCAATAAGAACCAAGACTTCTATGAGATAGGTATTATGAAGCTACCTTTGGTTGGTTGATTAAAGTGGTGATTCATCCAGAATACAACTAGCGCTTCCGCACCATTTTGTTGCCATATTCTTGTTACCAAATTGTTTAACAGTTATTTACAGCGAGACTATATCCAGTCTGTGCGGTTTTGGAACCCTATTAGGTTGTTGACGTCTAAGCCAGACAGTTGCTCGAGACCCTCGAACAGCGGTTTGCCCAGGGTTAACATTCCGTCCTTCCATAGAGCAGGGAATTCATAGAGGAAATGGAATATTGTTTCCTTTTTCTCTGGTTGTTTACAACTGTGACAGTATGTGTTGTGAGGGATGCCCAATTTGGCGGCTTGTTCTCCGATAGACCAGAAGCCAGTTATGACTGCCGTTTGTCTATAGGCTACCTTTAAAATGGCAACAAATTATACAACAAAAAACGGTGCATATTTGACCCAAATCGGACAATCCAAAACAGCCTAAATAAAGTTTTGAATTTTACGAAATTATGCAATAATGACAGCCGAATGGGTTGGTGCGTGACCACCATTCGGAATTCACAGAAAAAACGTAGTTTCGAATCTCGGTGTAAGACCAAAATGAAGAAAACAGTTTTTTCTAATAGCCGTCGCCCCTCGGCAGGCAATGGCAAACCTTCGAGTGTATTTGTGCCATGCAAAAGCTCCTCATAAAAAAATATGTGCCGTTCGTAGTCATCTATAAAATGGAGGCCCCTCCATTTGCGAAACAATATCAAGACGCACAGCAAAAATAAGTGGAGGAGCTCGGCCAAACACTCAAAAAGGATGTACGCCCCAATTATGCAAATAATGAATTTCCTTTTAAATAACCGTTTGATTTTGCATGCCAGCCAAAAATACCGAAATCTACCAGCTTTTTAGCACTGATATCGTTACATTTGCCATCTGGCAACGTTGTAATGCATTTTGCATTCGCCAGCGCCGCCATCATTGTGATTTTCTCTTTACTAAAATCGCAAATTAAGATGATTTTTTCACAAAGGCGTTGATTTCAGCTGCAAAATAGTATAAAAACGAAAATCTTGCTCAATTAATTTTTTGATAAAAAGCTTTCTATGTACGTACGTACGTATTTATTGTACAACACACACACACACATCCATACATATGTTTGTATGTCGAAACACTAAACATACAATTTTTTTAAAAAGACTTTTTTGTGCAGCAACAACGGCAGGCGAATATTTGCAAATTAAATACGAAATATCTGTTACTGTTACTGTTTAATTCGTACCCTTTGGTTTTTGTTGTTGCTGGTTTTATTTCCAATTTCGCAAATGTTACGAGTATTATTCACCTAGGTGTTCAACCACAAATACAGACATACATACATACGTGTATGGCATGTAAATATGTATGCGCGCGTTGTTGTTTTTGTTGGCCGCTCGAGTGAGTGTTGTGCGCGCTGACGCTTTTTAGCAAAGTTTCGACAAAGATCTTTACAGACCTTGTTTCTGTTTCTGTTTGGTTGCTTTATTATTTTATTATTTGTTAAGTATTTGTTTGCTTAGGTAGAGTTTTGAAAATTTTCTGTGAATTTTGCGTTGTTATTTATTTTTTTAATTTAATGTTAACTTA
This sequence comes from Anastrepha ludens, assembly GCF_028408465.1. NCBI lineage: Eukaryota > Metazoa > Arthropoda > Insecta > Diptera > Tephritidae > Anastrepha > Anastrepha ludens. The sequence goes on along the minus strand of NC_071502.1, from coordinate 28,069,622 downwards.
AATTTTTGTTCTTTGTATAATTTTTTGTGAGTGAAAAATTGTTATTGCTGCTGCTTCTTGAACTGCTATTCGCCTACAAAACCAGTTTTTGTGTTAAAACTGCAAATTTCGTGCTAAATTTTCACTTCGCAATAGATTTGGTTTTTATTTTTATTTTTACTTTTTTGTTTTTTTCCTCTAGGAATACCCTCTTTATTATATTTATATATTTTTTTTTAGTTTTGTGGCTCGAAATTTTCGCGAGTTCGCTAGCGTAGCATACACACCTTTCCAATCGTAGTAATTATGACTCGAGCTTTCCAATTTACTGCACTTGCTGCTTTTTTACGTTTTTACTTTTTTTACTTTTCGAAAGAATTTTATGTGGCACGAAAGTTGGTCGTTGTTAAAAAAGAAAATTTCTATTATGCTCCACGTTTATTATTGTATGTAATAACGTTTTTTTGTTTTTTTTCTTTCTATTTTACTTTACGGCAGCATTAAATTCCAAATCACGGCGCAACCAAGTTTTCAATAGTCGACGGACGAGCCGTGTTGGGAAAGACGGAGGACAGCCGAGCGACGCGCCGAGGATGACAAGCTCAATTGTAGCTCAGTAGCAGTAAATAGCGAATGCGAAACCAACGACGCAACGATGCAACAACACGACCAGATTCGGAGCACTTTGACCAAATACTGAAATGCTGGTCGAACGTTGGGCTGGCAGATGGGCTCGTTTGGAATGGTTTTTGGGGAATGAAGCGAAACAACAGGCAGCAGCGTGATAAAGAGCGAACGAGCCAGCGAACAAACAAGGTATTCAACAGTTGAGCTTCAGCGCTGACGAACAAGATACCAGATTGGCATTACCAACAACATAACATACAACAACAAGTAGATACATATAAGACGCCGCCACGCTTGAGCATGAGCAGAGCTTCACAGAGAGCATTACAGCGCCATACCACATCAACAGCTTCATACATACATACATACGCACATATGTGCCTAAAGCAGCACTAATAACGTTAATAATAACAATAACAACATCACAGTTAACTTACCACGATCAGCAATGCTTTGCAGCAAGCAATTCAGCTATTTACACGTAGAAAAGTTGGAAAAGATGTTGTTTTTCCGTAGTTGCTTTGATAATTTTTGTCGTTGTCTGTCGGAAGAGCGTACGCTAACGGCTCAGGCTGAGGCTGAGGCTTCGACGCGACTTGGAGGCACTTTGTACGGGTTCAATACCGAAACAGCAACTGGCGCTGTGTCTGCATGGGCACCGCGAACGATCCGCTCGTTTCAACTTAGTTGCTGATCTCACCACTTTGCTTATGCTGAGCGCTGGCTGCACACGGCTCCCAGCTGGGTACTCATTTTGGCATGAATGAGCGCTGGACCCTCATTTTTGTAGAGGCTTTGTACTTACATCTTGTTGTTACTTGATTACTGTGTGTGGTGGTGTTGTTGTTGTTGCTGTAAAATGTTCATATTAGAGTGCAGTTGTTAGAAAAGAGAAAGGGGCGGCCAACAACAAAGCCTAGCCGCGGGTGGAAGTTGAGTGTATGTACGTATGTATGTATATGTAGATGAGTTGTAGCGAAAGAAAATGGGAATAGTAAAAAACAAAAAAAAAATCAAAAAACAAAAACAAAAAAAAAGAAAATAATTTAATAACTATGTAAATATATATGGGAGTGCAAGCAAATCATGCGCATATACATATGAACATATGAACGTACGTGCGCTTCGTAGCTACTTTGGAGCTACTTATCCATGCATGTACGTTTGCATGTGTGTGTGTGTGTGTGTGTGTGTGTGTGTGTGTGTAAGACGTCACATTTGCTTCTATGTACATTTGAACGCGTGTACGCCGAGACGCCCCCAAAACAGAGTGCTTACCGACATTCGTACAAGGCACAACGCTGATAAGCGCTTCCATTTATTGGGAGTAACAAGCAACAACAACAACAGCAACAATTGGCGTATGCTGTCGAGAAATTACGCAGTTCCCAGCCAATATGTAGACATAATGGGACTCGAAAAATATTTATATTTGTTCGAGAAATATTTGCATGAAACAAGCTTTATTCGGTTTTCTTTTCTTCAAGTTGTTGTGTTGTTTTCTTTTTATTTTATCTTTTTTTATTTATTTTTATTTTTTTATTTTTTTTTAAAGAAATTCAAAACTTATTTCGCCTTTTCAAAGGTTGCTTCAAATACAAGTTTCGTCTTAAAAATAAAACAAAACTACATGAGAATTTACATTACCGCTGGCAAATTGCAAGGCATAAAACGCAAATGTTCTTTTTTTTTTTGCTTTTGCTAATAAGCATAGCTTTTTGTTGGTTTGGTTGCGAAAAAAACGACGGTAATTCATTGCACACATTACTACATACAAGCACACACATATATGTACAACTGTAAGTACACCCTTTAGTGGAAGAAATCCAGCAAAGTTGTTGTAGCCAAATATAAAGTTACAATTTTGCATTTAGCGCACACAAAAAAATTGATTAGTTATATAGAAAATTAAAGTGAGAGAGGCCGTCCATAAAGCGCCGCCGCTCATCTGAATAGGCGCGCAGCAAAGCATTTCTTAGATTAAAATGTGAATTGTGCAAAAAATAGAAGCGGCGGAAAAATGCGAATTTATTAAAGATTAAAAAAGAAGGAATATTTTAGATAAAATTGTATTTAATGGGTTAGGGGTAGTCAGAGGCCAGAAAAAATGACGATTTTCAATGATTTTTTTTTGCTAGTCAATTGCGTTATTTTACAAAATAAAAACATAGCATTAATATTTACTTCATGTTTCGACTTGACTTTACAAAATTTCAAAAAAAAAAAAATTAATAATTGCAAAAGTTGTCACTGTTTGCGTGGAGGCCGTTTCTCCAGAAGTCCCTTGCGGTGATCATCACAAGTCCTTGGAGATTCATCTAAAATCAATCGGACAAGAGAAATTAGTGTTATTTAAGGGGGCAGATACTTGTAAATTTTCGAAAAAAAAATTTTTTTTGTTTTTCATAAAATGTTAATATCCTTTAAGAATATGTCGAGCGCTGGGAGAGATATAGTTACGTCGTATTCAAACTTTAGACGCGTTTTTCTCAAAACTATATTTTTCGAATTGGCGTACACGATAATTCGAAAAGTTATTGACCGACCTCCCTGAAATTTTGCACACGTCTTTTTTATGATATTACTTTCTATGTGAATTTACAAGTTTTCGAAAAATTTTCGAAAAAATAATTTTTTCGAAACAAAAATAGTAGGAAAATTCGTCCCAAAATTAAATTTTTTTAAGGCATTTTATTCCGCGAATTTTTTTCCATTTTTTTTTTAATTCATATAGAAATTATGACATTAATAAACAAAAAATGTTTGGTTTTTTGTATGCAGATCACTGACGCCGATGTTACAATGCCCGCCGAACTCTCCGGAACGCCCGAGCGCCCTTTGTTAATTGTTGAATAACTCGAAAAGTATTTGTCGGATTCATTTCAAACTTTCACACAATATTTTTAGGAAAATATAGGTACTTTCAGCATTTTCAAAAGGGGGGTGTATTATCTCCACTTTTCTGGTTATGTGTGATAAGCAAAATCTTGGGTAAACTCAATCGAGGTGGGGTAAAGGTGGTGGCGTATGCTCATGATGTGGCGATAATGGCATCAAGACTGTGTTCTAACTCGATCAGTGGATAATTCAAAGGGCGCTAAGTGGGCTGTGGCTTCAATTTGAACTCACGCAAAGCATAACTCATGCTTTTCACAACTAGATACAAGATATCCAATTTTTCCCTTCCGCACACAAGGGCATCTCCCTCAGGGAGGTGACGGATACGACGACCCCGCGGACCCTAGTCAAGATGCCCCTTACTTCATCGACATTGTAAGAGTCGATACATATGTTTGTTCCCATATTGGGCGGTGTGTTGGTTAGTGTCTGTTCACCATGCTTAGTGCGACTGTCCCTAGATTTGGTCGCTACGGCTTTTCACCTGCGACCTTAAAGGGGTGATGTGAGTTAGCTCCGGTGTACATCAGTAACCAGCCGCCTTGGACCATGGTGACGAAGTGTTCATTGGGCGAAAGAGTAGTAACTTTCGTTGTTCCGAGCGAGCGCCGGTCTGTCCGTGTTTCCGGGATCGGTAAAGCGTAGGTTAAGCCTCAAGGGACTGGAGTAGCAGCATTGTCTCCGAGGGTACACTCGCTCTTAATTATTTCGGCACGCCCCTCTGCACACGATGCGCTGGTTAAATAAAAAAGTATGGACAAAATTAAGGAAAAGAGACAAAAAGAAGACAAACAGCAGAAGGCCATTAACGATGGAGATCTAGAAAAGAGCTCTTTCGTAAGGAAACCACAATTGCTTCGCTCGCCACCACCTCTTACGAGCGGATCATTGCCAACCATAGAGAAATCAAAAACGGTCAATGATTGAAGAATAGGAATACATCCATGCAAATAAAGATCGGAGTTTTAGAGCTAGATGAACTATTCGACGTCATGAAAAACTGCGGAAGAGGTTGGATTCCAGCTGAGAAAACCGGCAAACGACATTAACACAGCGGAGATGACATCCCCCCAAAAAGCTCGAAAAACATGTGTTATCCAGGAGAGTACTCCTTCAACTGCAAAACGAAATGCGCCAAGTCCTGCCGCACCCGACTCTTCAAAGAAACTAAGAGTTCGAGAGGCTGAGAAATGTGGTAGGCCGGCAAAAAAAAAAAGCGTGCCAAAAGGAAACGATGGAGCGCAGAACGATGGAGCAAGGAAGGCTAAGGAGAATCGAAAGAAGAATGAGCGAATACCAAAGCCAAAATCGTAGGCTGGTAAAGCCAGTAGAGGGCCACAGTTATGCTGAAATTTTCAAAAACAATCGGGAAAAGACCACGCCAGACGAAACCACAACGATGAAAGGCATAAGAAGCACCAAAACTGGCGCTCTTTTACTTGTATTAGAAAAGGGGAAAACAGTTAACCCCAATTTTTTGAAACAATTAGAGGAAACAGTAAAAGCGGCCGGTTCCATTACAACCCGCAGACCAACTTCAACTGTAGAGATCAGAGACTTGGATGCCGTTACGGAGAAGAAGGAAGTCGATGAAGCTGTGAGAAAAATGTTACCCGGCAATAACGAAAATATCGATGTTAGGATCACAAAACCTAATCAACGACAACAAGTACGGATTTATGTTACACTCGGTATTGAAAGGGCAGAAGAGCTGCTCAAGCTAAAAGTATCAAAATCGGATGGGTTAGTGCAAGGATGACAAATTGTTCTTTTATACTTTATGGCTGCATAAGGCGGTTATACGACCAATTTTGTAATACGGATCGGTAGTTTGATGGAAAGCTCTTGTAAAATATTACAACAACAAAAAACTTGGCAGAATATAAAGATCAGCCTGTGCAATAACGATCAGTGTAATTAGACCATGCCCTACAAAGGCTCTTAATGCACTGCCACACGATATTTTGGTAGACCTCCATATCAAAATGATGGCAAATAGGAGCGCGTTTAGGTTAAATGAAGCGGGAGAAGCTGGAAGGAAAAAACCTATGATTATGCCAGTCTATGATTGTGACAAACTCAGTTCACTTCGGGGGGACTGATTATATCGCAACGGTGACATTCCCAAGAGGAGTGAACAAGAAAAAAAAAACGACGTCTTTTTCTAAAATTATAGATCTTCCAATAGAGTGATTAATTTTGCGCCACCTTGTATTTATGTCGTGGGTATATGGGGGCCCCAGTCCAGTAGTGGAACATTTTGCCTTCCAATCCATTACTTGACTTCTCTTGCAGTACGAACGGGTTCACTATCCAGCTGAAAAGTTTATGGAAGTAGACCGAGGGCATTGGTAAAGTGTGGTACAGCTTTTTCCAAGACGACTTTGTGACACTGCGGTTACTTTAAGTATCCAACTAGAAAATGATGTTGTTGACGTCCGTCACACACCTTATAATACTTGGTAGATAATTACCTCATTGAATTCAAGCACAGTTCCAATCCATTTTCAATGAAACATTGAAAGTCCCAGACTTTAGATTCGGGATATTGGATGTAAATACTTCAGACCTGTTATGGAAAATGGAATAAATCGAGCTTTGCATGTAAACGGCCAGTTGTGTGAATTAGAATACTTAAGCGCGTAATCTTCACAAGTTTCTAAGAAAACTGGTTGCATGCAACAACAGGAGAAAAATACAAAACACAAACGTATACTTGAGGTTTGAGTAGCAACAGCTGATTAAACTAGCACATTCGGATGTTGTTGTGTGAATTCACACCCAGCATCTCACTTTGCATCGCAGTGACCGATGTGGAGGTAAGTATGAACTCATCAGCACTTTAGACCGGTACGAACAACTACTCATACACACATTCTGTCAAAAAAGTACTGGGAAGTGGCCAAAAAAAATCTAAATATTTATAATTCATACAAATTTATTGTGTCGCCATCAAAGTGGGCCTGTTTTTTTTTTTTTTTGGGCGGATGAGTAGGTTTAAAATGCCTAATGCATCATCAAAGCTGCCCGTGCAGCAAAGGTATGTCCGCCGCCCTGGACTTTCTGGTCTCGATGCTGATGAGTTTTACAGTCCTGCCGCTGAAGGTTTTCGGAGTATATGAGGCTTTTTGAGCCTAGAGGACGGGGCTCTCCTGCCAAATTTTTTTCAAAAACTCCTGTTTGGTCGAAAACTTCTTGATTATAATAAAATGGGAAAGCAGAAAAGTTTAACAGATCGCGAAAAAGGACATATCGATCGACTTCAAATCGCCAAATTGCCAAAACCATTGGTTGAAGTCCAAACGTTGTGGATCTTTTGTGGAACAAGGTGTCTCCTATGATAAAAACTACAAACACAGAACTGCGATGGCTTTGACATCGAAGGAAACCCGCAAAACCCTTGGGATTGTATCGAATTACGCACTTCCAACCGCACAAATTAAAGAAATTACAAGTGTTTGCAGCTAGTAAATCCTCCGTTCGAAGGGCTATTATAAAAGCACCACATCTGAGTAAAAAAAACCATCTCACCACCTCGAGTTCGCAAAGGACCACATGGCTTGGTGCTCTGTTAGAAATAGGGATCCCGGTGAATGTAAAAAAATAGTATTTAGTGACGAAAAGAAGTTCAATCTGGAATAGCCGTACGGATACAATTACTAGTTCCATGACATAAAAGGAGAAAAGGTACTTGAGTCGACATCACAAGCGAGTGGGGTTATAGTATGGGAAACAATATCGGCGCGTTCGAATTGAAAATTGTGGACTACTAATTAACGGAAAAAACCTGTAGAGCTCTGCTGGAATCAGCTTTTTCCAAGATTCGTGAATCATTTGGACCTATTAATTGGATCTTTCAATAGAATTATGCACCCGTACTCACTTCAAGCGTGGCCTAAACTTGGATTGCGTGCCAAAACGATGAAACTTTTGAAAGCCGTAACACTGGTACCGTGTGATGCGATACCTGGAGTTGATATCTACATTTTCACTGATAGCCAGTTGGCGATAAAATCCCTCACAAAACAGTCGATAACCTCCAAGGTAGCCATGAAATGCCGCGCATCTCTTAACGAGGTGGCTGAGTCATTTCACCTAAAGATAACGACATTGAGGGTAACTGCAGAGCCGATGAACTAGCGAAAATCGGTACCAAATTGACTGATGAGTACATAATATAGAAAATGATATAGGTATACCCTTGCAAACATGTAGACTACGTATCCGCGAGGAAATTGTAAGAGTAGCGAATGAACGATGGCGTAATGAAGCCACTTGCAAAATGGCCAGACAGATATGGCCAACTCTCAATGCTAAGCGCACAGAACTTCTACTAAGAAAAGACAAGTACAGTCTTAACACACTGATTTCAGTCATTACGGGGCACTGCCTAATCGGTAGGCACGCCCAGAAAATGGGTGTGCAAACACATGACTTCTGCAGAAGTTGTTTAGACGAGGAAGAGGAAGAGACGATCCCGCAACTTCTGTGTCACTGTCCTGCTCAATCCAGACGTAGACTCGCCATTTTGGGCGGACATTTGTTCAACGAATTAGAAGATCTCGGCTCTGTCGAAATTGAGGATCTTGCGAAATTTTTGAATAGCACACATTGGTTTCAGGAGGGATAGGGGCTAGTTCCCCACGCGGCATCACAATGCGCCAAGAGCCTGAGTGTGTCCTACAATGGACACCGCTTCAACCTAACCTAACCTTACCTAACTTAGCAAGTCAATCGTATTCCCCAGTTCTGAAAATTATTGAAAATCTACGCGGATGGCTTGTTCGTAAGGTTCATGAGAATGGGCAACAATTTGAGAACAAAAATGCTTTAATTCGAATCGTTAAGACTCTCGCCTCGTTTAAAATGGTGTTTTTTTTTTGTGTTTCTTTAAAAGTGTGTAAAACGGGAACGAAAAAGGATTTTTTAGTTTTGTTTTGAGTATTTTATTTCGTGATTTATTCTTAAAAAATAAAAAAAAAATTTAGCCATACGAGGTTTGTTCAAAAAGTTGACAGCCTTCAAAAAATGTTCTTCACATGGACAATGGACACAGATATAGCCAGTTCTACTGGACCAATTTTTAAGAAATAAAATTTAAATGACGTAGAATTTATGTCGCTATCGTGTGAACTACGATCATTCGGAAAAAAAATTTAGTAATTTTTTCTAACTTTTAAAGTCAAAGAAAAAAAACGTCAAAAAACGGGTTTTCTTCTTTGAAAGTTCGCCAATTTGTCAAACTTTATTTTTTCATATTTTTTATTGTTTAAGATACCTGTGAGTCCCGGAATCTGTGTCGTCTGCGACATACCTTTGTTTGGAAGAGCACTTTTTGAAGGCTGCCAACTTTATGAACGAACCTCGTATGGAAAAAAAAAAATTATGTAAAAACAGAGATTTCGAAAATAGTTTTTTATCTGTATTACCATTTATTTTTGGGTTTTTTCATTTTTTCTCTTAATTCTTGAAATCCCTTAAAACATTCAATTCGATTGCCGGGTTACTTTTACGACAGAATTTCCATCTGTGTATACAGCTTAAACACAGCCACGCATGCAAACAAGTATGTGTGCGCATATGTGTGGTCCATCGTTGCGGCTTTGATGTGACAAAGCAATGGTGTGCCATTAATGGTGAACCCAAAACACACGGCGCAGCGGCGCCGGTCTACTCTCCTAACTTAGCCATAGCAGCAGCTACCAACCCTACTCCATCTGTGGTTAATTCCTCTCTTCCTTCTCTTCGAAATACGGTAAAGCCTTTTTGGTTTTTCTCACAAGTTTATTTGTTTAAGAAAAGCAAATCGTGTAACGGTAAATAATGAGGCGAAACAACGATAACTGCGACAGCAACAGCAACAACAACAACCAGTAAACAAGCATGCAACACAAAAGTAGACATTCATACTGAAAATATTCACTTTTTCAATGCGGTTACAACTCTGTAAGTGTTTTTGTTGTTGTTGAGTTTTGTTGTATTTACCTAGTTGCGTGCGAAAAAGTGGACAGCAGGTATTAGAGTTTTCGTTACAATGCAGTCATCAACACAACGAACACTAAATGTCTAACCGCGGCATCAAAGTTAAACCAACAACAACAAGTGGAATATTGGAATATGATGGTACAGTGAATGGATTTCTTATTTTATTTTATTTTGCTTAGTTTATCTCAATAAGCCATCGCTGGCTTTTATGACACTTGAAACTCTAAGACAGTAGGATGATTGGATGATTCAAATTACGTAAATGGCCCCGTGCAAGAAAGAGGGAGAAAGAGAGAAAAAGAGAGAGAGAGAGCAAGGGAGGGAGGAGTACAGAGAAAAGACCCGCACTCAGCATTCACTCCCGTTATGGATACTTGCGAACGGCGATAAGATGGCGCAGCATAGGTGTGCGTAACAGCTCACGAACAATTAAAGGTTTCCAGCTTTCATTTAATGATGTACTCAGGAGCATTTCGGCCTTGGCAAATGACCCAACTCCTGGAGAAGATGGCTTCCCTCCTATATTATTAAAAAACTATGCCACATCATTAGCAAAACCATTAACAATTATCTTTAAAAAATCACTAGCTTCTTGTGAATTTTTACATAATTGGGAAAAAATCTTTTACCGTACTGATACATAGGTCTGGAAGCAAGTCGGAAGTCCAAAAATTATAGCCCGATCTGAAAAATCTCTTGCTTACCTAAACTCTTTGAAAAGCTAGTTCATGATTTGATTTTCTTTCAAATTTCAGATCTCTTATCGCCTAATCAGCACGGCTTTGTTAAGGGTAGATCTACTGTTACGAATTTAGGGCTATTCGCAAATTTTGTTTTAAAGCAATTTGAAACAGGCCAACAATGCGATGTTATATTCACCGATTTTTCGAAAGCGTTCGATAGAATCAGCCATAGTATCCTACTTAAAAAGCTGGGTTCAATTGGTCTAGGATGCTTACTTAGGTGGCTTGCATCTTATCTAACAGATAGAACTCAATTCGTTCGTATAAATAACATAAAATCTGATGCCATCAAAGTTACCTCAGGCGTACCTCAAGGTAGCCATCTTGGGCCACTATTGTTCTTAATATTTGTTAATGACATTTCAGATGTTTTTGAGACATCAAGTTGTCTGATGTATGCAGATGACCTGAAAATTTACAGTCGAATAGAGGACGTAACTGACTGCATAAGACTTCAAGAAAACTTAATAAGATTGGAAGCTTGGTGTAATGATAACTCCTTACCTCTTAATGCTGGTAAATGCCAGCACATGTCATTCAGTAAACGAAAAGTTACGATTGATTTCGATTACAAGTTGGGCACTACCACCCTCAAAAACTTTTATGAAAAGAAATACTTGGCGGTCATATTTCCATCGAAAATGTAGACTTTATGATTGCCAAGTCTAGATCTATGCTTGTCTTTGTAATAAGGAATTTAAGGGAGTTCCAGAATCACCCCCAAAAACACAGCCGTCTATAAGAGGAATCACAGAACTTTGCTTAGCAGTAGCCTTACCTCTACAGCCAACTAAATATGACACACATAACTATCCCCTATGGCCCTTTAATCCAAAAGCAATTGACACTACGACGGCGGTTCAATAAGTACCCGTGTTTGATGACGTTGAGGGCTGTCATCTATCGAAACGACGGCAAAATAAATTTCAGACTGATTGATAAGTAAGTTTGGATTTGGCAGCTATTCGAGTAAGACGGGTTTCATGATTTTCGTGATTTTCGCCATGATGGAAAAAGAGCAGAATCGTTCAGTAATCCGCTTTTTGTTTTTGGATGGGAAATAATTCGAGGATATCAAAGCAAATTTGGATGCTGTCTATGGGGACGCTTCGCCATCTATGACCACAGTTAGAAATTGGTGCAACGAATTTAAACGTGGGCGAATATCCGTTCTTTATGAGGAGCAACCAGGACTCCCAGCGGACGTGGTTACCGAGGAAATCATTCAAAAAGTCCACGACATGATTCTCGCTGTTCCACGAACGAAAGTGCGCAAAATAACAGAGGCCATAGGTGTGTCGACCGGACCGGCAACTAATGCTTTACGTGATAAGTTGGCGATGAAAAAATTGTTGGCTCGATGGGTGCCGCGATTGCTCACAAGCAACAACAAGCGGATGCGGCTGTTAACTTCGAGGCAGTGTTTGAAGCAATTTAAGCGAGATCCGAAGGATTTTTTGTGTCGAGTTGTCACCGTTGATAAAACCTGAATTCATCATTACACCCCAGAAACTAAGCAACAATCAAAACAATAGATTTCTTCCGGTGAAGCTGCTCCAAAGAAGGCGAACACAGTCCCCACGGCGGGAAAGGTTATGGCGATGATTTTTTGGGATGCGCGACGTCATCCTCATGGATTTTGTTTACAAAAAGGAAGAACGATCACTGGACAATACTACAGTGAGTTATTGAACCTCGGACTTCCTTCCTTGGTGTTTCCAACTGGCGCCGGTTAGCACGAGAAAGAAATGGCTGGCGCGCTTTGTTAAATTCGGCCCAAATCGCGTAAAAGATTATCGTGCCAATCCAGAAGAAGAAGACGAAATTAGTCTAACACACAAAGATGTAGTCAACATCAAACCGCTAATCGGGTCTCGGCAAATTTGCAGAGATCAGCAGATTTGCTGACGGAATAAATGAGGAGCTTAAGATCGACCATAAATAGTTTTAAACCATTCGCGCAAAAATCTTACGCAAAAATAATAGATTTCTTTTCACCCAAACTAATATATTGCATAAATTTATTTTGTTTTCCCTTTTTATTAACCAATTTCTAAGTTTCTTACAGAAAGCCACATAACTTCTAATTTGTTTTTGTATTTGTAAAAAAAATCTTCTTTAAAAAGAAAAAAATTGATAAAACTGTGAACAAAGGTGCGAATGATTTTAATTGCAATGCAAACCGGATTTCAATTGAAAAATTTATTAGACAGCTGCACCGGCCATGAAGAGTCAATGTGTCAAGCATTTGTATGTATGTAAGATAATTCTCGATAATGTAAATACATAATGAATACTCGTATGTATGTATGCCGATATATAAAAATTCTCGTGAATATACAATACATAATTTGCACTTTACTCAACAGAAAAAAACACAAAAATATGGAAAACTTACACGCATACATACGTACATATGTCTATTAGAGTGCATCACACTCCATACAAAAACAAAATTGGTACTGATTTTCCATCGGAATTACACAATTTATTATATTCTAAGACTTCCGCAAAAATAATTAGGAAAAAGTATTAAGTTTTACGTGAGCTGGACGCACTTGAGAAAGCACCTCCGAGAACCTCGTGCGCAAACACTTTTGTGCACATTTTTTAGCTCCAACTCTTCATCGGCTAAGATGTTTTTTTGGAGACAATATTTTTCAAAATTCATTTTTTTTAATGAAATCGATTTTTTAAAGTATTTTCAAAGTATTTTAAATCTTTGTATTTTTCTGAAATATTTTAGCGCTAGTCTTAGGTTAGGTTAGATTATGGTCGTAGTCGGTCTGCACGACCAACTCACTTAGACCTTACAGGTCCGTTGTGATACCACTGCGCTGCACGGGCATCCCATTTACTTTCCTTCGTGGAACCATTTTGTGGCTCTCATGAAACGTAGAATTGAATCCAACCCCACGTCAGACAGCTCTGTAAGAGAATTGAAAAAGTATTTACCTAGGCAACCAGCTCTGATTTTAGCTAGGGCTGGACAATAGTAAATGAAGTACTCAACTATTTCTTCCTCTTCCTCATCTCTACAACTTCTGCAATATTCATGGGAGAAAACTCCTAGTCTCGAGGAATGCCTGCGAAATAGCCAATGACCGGTTAAACAAGCCACGACCTTCGAGATATTGTCTCTTGAGAGACTAAGCAATTCCTTTGTCCTTTTCTTGTTCATTTGCGGCCATAGTAGCCTAGCTGTTACACATGTATCTTCTTCTCTCCATGACCTATTGGCTTCTTGGGTAATGTTGTTTTGTTTTATTATTAATAATTTACTCGTAGCCATAGGTATTATAATGATACTTTTGTCACTGAGCAGTTGTAGAGCAGTACCTTTCCTAGATAGCTAATCGGCTCTACAGTTTCCTTCAATATCTCATCGGCAGTACAGTTTCCTTCAATATCCCTGTGCGCCGGAACCCATATAAGGCAGACCTGGAATACGACGCTACTATCATTTAGGGCTGCCCGGCATTAATGTGCAACCTTTGATCTTAGCATAAATACCTCCATTGATTTGATGTCCGCCTGGCTATCCGAGAGTATATTTATAGTCTTTTTTGTTACGGCATGCGTATTTAGATATGTAGCCACTTCTTTTATAGCTAGAACCTCTGCCTGATAGACACTGCAGTAGTCTGGTCGCCGAACGGATAGTCCCAGTCCTAATTCTTTCGAAAACCCAACCTTATTGCCCAGCTTGGAACCATCTGTATACAAATTTAATTCCCCCTTCTCCATGACCTTGGTCTCTGCCACTCCCTTCTTGACGGTATGCTCGTCTTGAAGAGTCTTTCGAAGGTGAGTCATTTGTTGTCTGTAACTCCTCAGAGAGTGCAAAATGGCAGAGTGGCCAAACCACCGGTGTTTCCATAGCGCCATTCTTTTGAGTCTGAGCGCCGAGGCGGCGGCCAGGTATTTCCTTACCAAATTTAGTGCAGGTAAATTGATATGCACTTCTAGCGCTTTTTTTGGAGGAGTCTTTAAACGCTGTTCTTTAGACCTTACTCATGATTTTGGCGTAGCTCCCCTTTTGAGCAGATGGCCACCATACAAGGATTCCATATTTTAAGATTAGCCCAACTACTAAAGCCAATGGTTTAGCGTTAGTCTTAAAATGTAATAAATTTTATAATTCAAGTGAAAAACTCGCAACTTTTTTTAGTGATGCACCTCATTTTGTATTTTTATATTTACTCCAAACTCCATCCGAAGGGTGGTGTCGCTTTTGTGGTAATAGCAAACGCAAGTGGTGGCCGTAGTCGATTGAGTTTGTGTGTGACTACCCAGATGCTGGTTCGAAATGGTTTTCTACTGTAGGGCTGGTTTAAATGACGGTAAGAACTTTTCTAAATACCTTTCGCTCCGCGTAAGGGACTGCAGAACATCTGAGTGCATTCCTGTCATGAAAGAGTTTCCAATAAAAATTCGCTTCATAAACTGTAGACTCATCCATTTGTTAGGCATGACAAAGATTTCTCTCATAAATGAAATTCCATGTCCAGAAATGAGTACTTGGTTGCACATATCGGAAAGTTACTTTATCTAATATAAAAAAAAAAGAAATTCAGCATTTATCTGTTCTTTCAAGTGGTGAGATCAAAGGCTCTTCTTCTTCTTGATTGGCGCGATAACCGCACATGCGATTTTGGCCGAGTTTAATACAGCGCGACATCCATTTCTTTCTCTTGCTAACCGGTGCCAGATGGAAACACGAAGTGAAGCCAAATCCTTCTCCACCTGATCTTTCCACCGCCTGGTCTGCTGGCAAAGAAGTTGTTGAGCCAGTTTTAAACGTGCGGACCTCTTTGTTATCGAAGATTTTTTTTTCTTGTTTACTCCTCTCGTGAGCTTGACAAGACTCTTCCATCGTACACGGTTCTGTGCTGTTGTTTTTGCACCGTCCCATGAGATGTCGGCATCTGCTAGTTCGTACAACATCGACCTTCTCCAAGTGTTTTTTGGTCGACCGCGACCTGTGTACCCTTCCGGGTTTCAGTCCAGTGCCTTTCTCGTAAAGGTTATCGAAGGTAACGCCTTTTATATGGTTTGACGACTTTGCAACATGTAGCTTGGCGTTGTCGTGAAAAAGTATGGTTTAACCGTGTCGATCAGGTTTTTTCAGTCGAATAGCCTTATTCACGTGAAGTAGCTAGCCAATGTAGAGCTCTTTGTTGACCCTGTTGCATTGTTTTCGAGCATTTCCCAGTGCACCACGTCCTCCCAGTCCCATCAAACACATATCATGATCTTCTTTGGTTGAACCTCCGGCTTGACTCTCGGCTTTGGTGTATCTCCTGGAGCCACTCACACCTTTCTTTGCTTCATATTGATGTAAAGGCACCATTTGTCATCTCCCGCGAGGATTCGGCATAAAAATCACTGTTTATGACCGCGTGTTGCTCGATGGCGGGCGAGATGCTTAGAAGACGATTTTTTTCGTTGAGCTCGTGACGCACCCAGGCTCCCAATTTTTCGGTAAATTCCATTGAATGAAAGTGATTGAGAATTGTTTTATGATCACAGTTCATCTTTTCCATCATTTCTCGACTGGTTTGGCGACCGTTAACCTTCAAAAGAGATTTGAGACGTTCTTTATTGAATTCAGAAGGTCTTCCGTTACGGGACGTGTCATCGGCGTCAAAGACGCTATTTTTCAACTTTGCAAACTATTGCGGTGCTGCAGACTCGCCTAAGACACCTTCTCCTTACACGTCGCAAGTGTCCCGGGCTGCTTCGGCTCCTTTTTGATCGATGATAAGCAAAGAAGAGCAGTTGTGGAAAATGTTGATTTCTGCCTTCTGGGTGTTCTACTTCTGAGCCTCAAAACTAATAAAAAATTGAATAACTCCAAAATACAATTAAAATAGTTTTGTAGAGCAGAAAGAGTTCTATCGAATGAATACTTAACCTTTGCCTAGCAGCAAACAAATCGTTGTAAACTAAAAGAAACTATCAAAACGCTATGAACTTATTTCCCAACAGTTGTGATGAAAAATCAGTACCTAGTTTTTTTCGCAAGCCCCTAAAATCCCATTCGTGTTACATTTCTCTCAGCGCGTAGTGTATGTAAATATGTAAATTTACTCACTATCGCAGAATTATGGCATTCGTTGGCATCAGCTGTTAAAAAGTCTTCTTCTAAAAACTTCTTTATTATCAGGCAACGCGTACCGAGTGGAAATCACAACAGTCTGAAGATAAGCAGCTGGCGGCTAAGAAATTTGCATGGGCGGTAGCTGTTGGTTGCTCTTTTTTTGTTGATTTGTTGTTCTTTTGCTATACAAATATGTAATGCGGGATATATTTCAGTTTGGTTAGCAATTTGTCGTTATTGTTGCTTTGTAATCTCTGCGAGTTTCCTAAGGCAACGAAAGCTGTTGGCTTCGACCCGTCGACGATAGACGATGAAGCGTCCGGCAGTTGGTCATTTGGTTGCACGATTGGTTGGTGGTCGGCAATCACCAGCTGGCTGTTGGTGGCTGATAGCTGCTCGATTGCTGCTGACGTTTTGGTCGTTCGATCGGTCGGTCGGACTTGCCATGTTTGTATATTTTTGCACATTTTTTGTTTTGTTTACTTTTATTTTTATTTATTTGTGCAATTTTGTTGTTATCTGAAGTAGCAGACAAACAACTGTTGTTGTCAGTGCCGTCATACGTAGTTGTCTGGCTGTGGCTGTTGCCTTACGTCTGGTAACTTCTTGGCTTTTTTGGCTTTTATGGTTTGGCAAGCTCGTTCGCTCGCAATGAAACTGGGTCTGTTGTGATGAAATGTGGACATGTTGTTGCTATTGCTGCCATATTAGCAGAAACTGTTGTGTTTTGTTGTTGTAGGAAGTTTCGCACATATGTTTGCACGCTGAATCACCGAATGCCTAGCTGGCAGCAAAAACAAAAAAGACCGGCCATCAACCAACAGGTACCTGTAGAGAAGAATAATTCGGCAGTGCGAGTAGCTGCAGTCAGCCAGCGGCTCGAAACCAAGTAGTCAACGGTGTTTGTACCAAACAACCATGAAGTCATTTAAGCCATCAGTCAACAGCAAAATATATAGCAACAGCTGCGACAACAAAGCCAACAGCAGTAAGTAAACGAATACCCCTTGAGTGTTTACCGCCGCTCTAATGGACCAGTTGTCCAAATGACTTGCCTACGCACAGTGGTGCGAATGGCGTAAGCGAATATTATTTACCTATATTTGCCGATAAAGGCAATGGCAAAGCTCCGCGTGTATTTCTGCCATGAAAACAGCTCTTCATAAAAAATATCTTCCGTTCGGAGTTGGCTTGAAACTGTAGGTCCCTCCATTTGTAGAACAACATTAAGACGCACGTCACAAATAGGAGGGGGAGCTCGGCCAAACACCCAAAAAGGGTGTAAGCGCCAATTATGCCCTAGATTCGAAACCCTCCGTGGGCAGCGAACACCAAATTATGAAAAGTGTTTTTTAATTGTGACTACTCGCAAAAAGTATCTGAGACGTATGTAGGTCTACAAATCCGCATATAGTACAGTCGTAAAAATATCCATCCACCGCAGTATTTCACTTGATTTCCAATTTTTTTCAGAGCTACATGAGCTTTCTCGTGACAAGTGTGCCAAGTATTTTGGACTTGGTCCTCAATTTTTCAGATAATTGATTTATTTGTAGCCTTGAGTGTGGAAATTGAAATTTGAAAAAGGCGAGCCAAGAAACACCGACAGATTGGTAACTCCTAAAACAGTCAGGCTAAAACACCCATTGTACTCAAAGTTCTGGAAAGTAAAATGGTAGATAGAGGAAGGGAGAGCAATAACAGAGGGAAAGAGATAGAGACGGAAATAGCTAGTCCTGTGAGCATTTTCCAGATTCTTTGGCAAATCTGAAAATATCCTCCAGTTTTAGAGAACGAATTTTACTCATTCTCATGACATCGGGCACCCAAAATTCGCAGCTTTGCTCTAGCAGAGGCAAAATACTCACATAAAAAATCCTCAGTGCCATCCGCCTCCTGCAAGCAAGACAGGCAAATCGGGGCTTCAATGATTCCAAGTTTAGTCATATGCTAAGCACATGGGTTGTGTCCTGTAATAATACCGACCATCAACCGAATGCCTATTCTTCCAAGTTTTAGCAGAAAGTTCGATAGTTTTCTGTTCCGTCTTGCCACAAAACACTTTGCATTTCTGCAGCGTTCAAGACTGGACCGTCGTCAGATGTTATGTCAATTGTATATTCCATAACAGCTGATCCACTTCATGATTCTTGCAGAACTGATTCCGATTATTGGTTCTGGTCCCTGTGGAGTAACCGCTGGCCCGCAGTTGGCCAATTTCATTTCCCAGCCTTGAGTATAATAAGAATTAAACTGATAAAATTTGGAAAAAAAATTATGATTTCGAGATTTATTCAATCAAATTTTGGTATAGAGTTTTAAAAGTGAAATATCTCGGGCTCAACATTCAACATTTCTAAAATTTAGATTTTTTAATTTTTTTTGGTTAAAAAATACCATTGTATAAATAAAAATCTGGCAAAATATTTGAAAAAAAATGGAACAAATTAATATAAAAATGTTTTGTAATTTTTTTAATTTACTTTTTTTAAGAAAATTTTCGTTTTTGAAACAATTTCATACTTTTAAATAAATTTTATTTGTTTTGTATAAAATTTATGAAAAATTTTTTGTAATTTTCGAAAAGCAACCTGTTTGAAAAAATTTGTTCTCTGTTAATAGCTGAAACTGAAATATTTGAAAAAAAAAAATTTTTTTAAAATTTTTTTAAAATTTTTTTTTTAAGAAAATTTTAATTTTGAAAAAATTCATGCTATCAAAAAAATTTGATTTCTTTTGTCCAACATTTTTGAAATATTTTGTAATTTTTGAAAAACACCCTACTGCGAAAAATGTCTTCCATGTTAACAGATGAAAATTAAATATTTTGAACACACAATTTTTTTTACTTTTTTATTTTTTTGAGAAAATTTCATGCATTTGGAAAGGTTCTATTTTTTTATTAAACAGTTTTTTTTCAGTTTTGAAAAACATTCCCATAGAAAAAATTTCTTCTACCTTAATGAAAATGAAATGTTTTGAAAAAAAAAACTATTTTTATTTTAATTTTTTTGAGAAAATTTTGTTTTTGAAAAAATTTCATGTAAAAAGTTGTTTTGTTGAAAAATTTTGAAAAAAATATTTGTTTTTTGTCATTTTTCAAAAACACCCTCCTCGAAAAAATGTCGTCTTTGTTAATAGCTGAAAATGAAATGCTTTGAAAAAACAATTTTTTTTCTAATTTTGTTTTTGAAAAAGTTTTATATTTTTTGTTAAAAGTTTTTTTCAGTTTAGAAAACACACCCCACTAAAAAATGTCTTCTTGTGAATAGCTGAAAATGAAATGGTTTGAAAAAACTATTTTTTTTTTAAATTTATTTTTAAGAAAATTTTATTTTTGAAAAAAATACCCTCCTCGGAAAAAGGTCTTCTATGCTAATAGTTGAAAATGAAATGTTTTGAAAAAACTATTTTTTTGAGAAAATTTTGTTTTTTGAGCAAATGCGTGAAGTATTTGAAAAAATTTTATTTGCTTTGATAAAAAATTTTGAAAAACATTTTTTTATCATTTTCGAAAAACTCCCTCCTCGAAAATACATATGTTTCTATGCTAATAGTTGAAAATGAAATGTTTTGAAAAAAACATTTTTTTTTTATTTATTTTATACGAAATTTTGTTTTTGAAAAAATTTCATGCTTTTGAAAAAGTTTTAATTGATTTGTTAAAAAGATTTTTTTCAGTTTTGAAAAACATTCCCCTCGGAAAAATTTCTTTTATCTTAATGAAAATGAAATGTTGTGAAGAAAACAATTTTTTTTTAATTTTTTTGAGAAAATTTTGTTTTGAAAAATTTCATGTTTCATGTAAAAGGTTGTATCGTTTTGTTGGAAAAATTTGAAAACAATTGTTTTTTTTGTCTTTTTTGAAAAACACCCTTTTCGAAAAAATGCCTTCTTTGTTAATAATTAAAAATGAAATGTTTTGAAAAAACATTTTTTTTCTAATTTTCTTTTTGTGAAAATTTGTTTTTTTGAGAAAAAAGTATATTTTTTTGTGGTTAAAAAGTTTTTTTTTAAGTTTTGAAAAACATTTCCATCTAAAAAATTTCTTGTCTGCTAATTACTGAAAATTAAATATTTTGAAAAAAATAATTTTTTTTAAATTTTACGTTTTTGAGAAAATTTTGTTCTTGAAAAAATCATACTTTTGAAAAAGTTTGAATTGATTTGTTAAAGAGATTTTTTACCGTTTTGAAAAACACCCCCTCGAAAAAATGTGTTATCTCTTAATAGCGGAAAATGAAATGCTTTGAGAAAACTGTTTTTTTTTTGTTTTGGAAAAATTTCATGCTTTTGAAAAAATTTTATTTTTTTGTTTGTTTTTCAGTTTAGAAAACACCCCCTCTTTTAAAATTGTTTTGCTCTGTTAATAGGTGAATATAGGTGAAAAATTTATTGTTTTTTAATTTAATTTTTTTGAGAAAATTTTGTTCTTGAAAAAATTTCATACTTTTGAAAATGTTTTATTTTACTTTAATTCTTCAAAATTTTTGAAATTTTTTTGTGTCATTTTTGATTAACACCCTCCTCGAAAAAATGTCCTCTACTTTAATGAAAATAAAAAAATGTTTTGAAAAAACTAATTTAAAAAACAAAAATTTTTTTTTGAGGAAAATTTGGTTTTGAAAAAATTTCATGCTTTCGAAAATGATTTTATTATACCTTCAAAATTTTTGAAATAATTTTTTTTTTCTAATTTTTGAAAACAATTTTTTTTATAATTTTTGCAAAACACCCCCTTGGGAAAAATGTTGTTTATGTTTCAGTAACTGAGACTACACTTAGTAACCCCTGAAAGTTTCATAGTGGTATTCCATTACCTTTTAGGGTTATACTCGTACTAAAATACGAACAAATATCTACGCTTTCACAAATGGCAACAAAAAATTAATTTCCTCAAAACCAAAAAAATTAATTTTTTTACCAAAAATTGTATCTTGAAAATAAAAAAATAAAAACATAAAAAGTTTTAAAAAATATTAAACATATCCAAAATTTTCAACATTGAATAAATCTCAAAATTATATTAGTTATTAAATTAATTTTTATTTTTTCAAATTTTTTTCAGTTTACTTCTTATTAAGCCAATGCCTACAAATTTTGTATTAACTTGACATAGAATCACTCATACACCTTAAGTGTTCGGAGTATCCTAAAGTTTTTATATCCAGTACAAATCCGTACGATGGTTTTGCCTACAGTAGTTCTGTGCCTCGTGTGATTTCTTTAATTCAATGCTTTAAGAATTCAATGATTAACTACAGAACTGCATAGCTTAGGTATTATCATTTGTGGGGGCGTAGAATGCCTGACGTTTGCCAATGAGCCGATATCAGAGGTCTTGACTGCATTGTTTTCAAAACACATAAGAAGACTAACAAGTGGGCCTGTAGGTTAACGAGCGCAAGATAAGAGCGAGTACGGGCACCTGCAGAGTGATGCAGTAATGCTGCATATTTTTTTTCAGAATTGCAACACAATACAATTTTTCGTAATTATTTGCTTTTATTTCGTCATGCTTTTTAGTCTATGGAATTTATGTGTGGCAACAAAGAATGGGCATATCAATATTTTCCATGAATTTTTGACATAGTTCGGGCTTTGTAACAACATCAAGACGCACACCAAAAATTGGAGGAGGAATCGGTGAAACAGACAAAAAGGATGTAGGCGCCAATTACGCACACACACACATATGCAAACTGAGATTGATGCAGCGGTGTTGATGTTCCCAATTTCTCTCTAACATGAAGATCCATTAATCTTGCCATAATTCGCATCCTGATTTTCTCTATGCGCCTTAAGGTACTGGTCTTGGCTTCCCCTAAACCTTTCGCAAATAAAATATGGCATTCACTAAAATTTTTTTAGTAAATTCGGCAAAATTGCAGTTTTCTATTTCTCACAGTCCTCATCAGGAACGTCATTACTCTCACTACACAAAAAGGTGGCTCACGCAATGCCTAAAATAAAACAAAGTATCCACTTTAAATAAATAATTCACTAGTTACCTCTGGTGACATTTATCAAGCACAGCTGTGCTCGCCTTGCAAACTTTATTGTTTTTCTCTTCTTAGTTGGCGTGACATCCGCTAACGCGACTTTGACCGAGTTTAACAAAGCGCGCCAATCGTTTCTTTCTCGTGCTAACCGGCGCCAGTTGGACACACCAAATGTAGCCAAGTCCTGACCTTTCCAACGCAGAGGAGGCCTTCCTCATCGTCTGCTACCACCAGCTGGTACCGCATCGAATACTTTCAGAGCCGGAGCTCTGCGTTTAGTTTAATTGTTGTAAGAACGGTTTACTGAAAGGGCAAAGTTGTGCCCCAGCTAGCCCTGGACATTCACATAAGTAGTGGGAAAGACTTTCCTTCACCCCTTCCGATTGACAGCTTCTGCAGATGGGATTGAAAGGGAGGTAGAGTCTGCCTGCGTGATCCTCTACCTTCCAATGACCTGTAAGGGTGTGAAATATTTGGTCGAGAGCATCCAAACAGGTAATTCGTCCTTTGGATTTTGTACGACGTTTGTTGTGATTTTTGTTGTAATACGAGGGGTGCCTTTTATATGTCGGGATTAGAGAACAAAAACAAATTTTAATCATCCAAAATCACTTTATTGTTTTTCAAAATATTCTCCATGAAGATCTATACACTTTTGAATGCGTTTGAACCAATTATCGAAGCACTTTTGCCACTTTGAATGAGGTACCTCCAAAACATGCATTCTGAATGCCGCAACCGCTTCTTCAGGTGTCGAAAAACGTTGACCTATCAGTTTGTTTTTTACGTACGGGAATAAAAAGAAGTCATTCGGTGCCAGGTCAGGACTATACGGCGGATGACCCATTAATTCGATGTTTTGGGTGCTCAAAAATGCAATTGTTTGAGCCGGTGTGTGAGAGCTCGCATTGTCCTGGTGAAGAGTGATCCGTCTTTGGCGATTGGTTTTCCTAATTTCTTGGAAGACAACTGGCAAACAAATGGTTGTGTACCACTCAGAATTTACTGTTCTGCGTTTTTCTAGTGGTACAGTTGCGACATGTCCAGTTTTTCCGAAAAAACAGGCGACCATTTGCTTGGAACTGCTGCGTGCGCGAACAACTTTTGTTGGATTTGACTCATCTTGAAACACCCATACAGTCGACTGCTGTTTACTTTCGGGCTCATACGCGTAAATCCATGATTCATCACCTGCCACGATGTCATAGACGTGTTTCGAAGCCCCGCGATCGTATTTTTTGAGCATTTCCTTCGACCAATCGACACGAGCCTTTTTTGAGCGATTGACAAATTGTGTGGGATCCAACGCGAACAATTTTTTTTTGACAGTCAAATGTTTATGCAATATTGAATGTATGCTGGTCCTACTAATGCCTAAGATTATCTCAATCTCACGATAGGTCACATGACGATCTTGCAATATCGGTTCGCGCACAGCATCAATGGTTTTCGGAACAACAACTGATATTGACGACCTTCACGAAATTCGTGTTGGAGTGAACTACGACCACGATTGAATTCACCATACCATCGATAAACACTGGTCCTTGATGGAGCTTCACCGCCAAAAAATGAATTAAGTTCATCCATGCAATGTTGTTGAGTTAATCCACGTCGAAAGTTGTAAAAAATAATCGCACGAAAATGTTCACGATTTAACTCCATTTTTGGACCGAGATGAATCTTTTAAGTTACTGTAAACAACACAATAGCGTTTTGCGATACAGCTGTCAGTTGCCAGATTGCAACACCAGGGTTGCCAAATCCCGTACATGTAGTTAATTGCTTCCCCTTCTTTCGGCTAAAGCGTGATAGTGTGAAGCAATGGATGCTTTTATAGTGTTGAGTGGGGTGCCGACTGCCACCGCCTCTGCTATGTCTAGTGTCTCATTAGCTAGCTCATTTGGTATCTCATTACTCCGTATGTTCCCATGACCGGGAAGTCAGTCTTATGCTTGGCCAGCTCCAGGCTATGTTTGTCAAGCCAAAATTGGGTCCTTCACATGAACCAAGTCAGCACCAGCGATTGCAACTGGCGTAAACAAATTTAACTCAACAATCCGGCGATTTGAATCGATTAGTCTCGAGATTGACAACCCTAATATCACCTCAACGAAATTTCCCCTCCAGTCCGCCATTTGCAAAAAAGAAATATGTATGTATGTAGAGCTTTTGCTTCACTGCAATTACTCCTTTTAAAAAAGACTTTGAGAGTCACAGAAATAAATCAAACGAAACGGAAAACCCATAAATATGAACACAAATCGGAATGGCAACCTTTCGGGTCAATAAAACCTTAAAAATTTGTCAAAATGCCAATGCAGGCACACAACTCAAGAAATGGAATGCAGGAGTATGAAAAAAAGGAGTGAAGTGCAAGATGCAACAACAGATTTTCGTGTACTAAAACAAAGCATTGGCTGATGCCGATTGTTTTCTTGTTTGTGTCTTTGTGTGCTCAAACATACCTTTGTCGGCTGGCACGAAATGCGCGCTTCGGGTTTAGTTTGCGGCATTTTTTGTAATGGGACGTGTTGGTATTTTCCAAAATACAGCCGTAGCAGCAGAAAGAGCAACAACAATCGGCTGCAGTGCTGCATACTGCACGAAACGCTGGAACTGTTTCACTGCTTTGCCGTTAAGCGCGAAAGCAAACAAAAAAAAAACATACTGCTTTTTTAGGAACAAAGGCAGATAGGCAATAAAAAAGTGAAAGATATACATACTTATGTATGTATGTATGTATGCATGCGTTTGAAAGACTACCCGCAGCGAAAAAGCAACAGCGTACAGCAAAATATCGAACTTTACGTGACACTTAGCGGAGGTGCAGTTCTGAAGCTAAATCACGTTTTTTTCAGCAAATCAGCAATTTCGGCAAACTGGCTGCTAGTCAGGTTTAGCGCCGCGACTACTCCTGTGACGACAAAATCTTCGCTAAATAAAAAAATGCGAGCAGAT
Organism: Anastrepha ludens; assembly: GCF_028408465.1. Taxonomy (NCBI): domain Eukaryota; kingdom Metazoa; phylum Arthropoda; class Insecta; order Diptera; family Tephritidae; genus Anastrepha; species Anastrepha ludens. The sequence goes on along the minus strand of NC_071502.1, from coordinate 28,044,324 downwards.
TTGGAAACGGAGTAACTAAAAAACAAAAATTCCAAAAAACAACAAAAACAAAAACAAAAAAATGTAATAATAATAAATAAATAATAAAAAAAGAAAACAAAAATAAAAACAAAAAAAATATATATATAATAATAAAAAAAAACATAAAAATAAAATGAAAAAAAGTATAGTAATAATAAATAAAAAACAGGACCCATCAAAACAATACATTAAGCCATTTAAAGCGAGCGGCATGCAAGCACAGGGTGTATCAATGCATAGTTTTGCTAATGACGCCATGCGCTGTGCGCCCGCTCAAACGGATTGCTGCTGATCGTCTTCAACTGCACAATCTTGAGATTGATAACACCACTGCTGACATGCACATGCTATTTTTATTGTTGTAGTTGTAGTGCATTTATTGAAAATATTTTAATGCCATAACTGCATACATACACACATACACATAAACGACGCTGATATTCTTTTTATTGCTATTTTTACGGCGATTCACTTATCGACTCGGTAAGTTCCACAAATACATACACACATACGTGCATACATAATATTATTACTGTTAATTAGTCTTAGCAATAGCCAGTAATTAGTAAAATTAGTTAATGGGAAACCGTGGGACGATAGTAAAATGCAATTAATTTCGTATTGTTAGAATTACATGGAAATTTCACTGCTCCATGGCAACCTTGACACCCCACAATGTTTCGACTATAATGAAGTTAGGTGGAAAAAGCGCAAAATCAATCGAAAATAATTTGATACTCCTCTAATACTATAGCGAATGCCCGTTAAAGTTAGGCTCGAACCGTAAAAACTGTAAAACCGTAAAAAGGCTTAGACCGCTTCAGGCGTATGAATATGTATGGCTACGGTTGAATAAAAAAAATAATATTAAATCAGAAATACGAAAGTTACATTTAAAAATTCTTCTTCTCTGTTCACAGCAATACAACGCGGGGTGTGTCAAAGCTTCCTTCCCAATGCTTCTCCAAAGCGGTCGATCTTGAGCTTTTGCTTCGTACTTACGGACTCCCAAACTCCATTGAGAGCTACACATTGAAAATCGGGTAAAAAAGGCCAGTATAGCCTTTTACTCCTGCAAATCTATGTTCGATAAAAATGGGGACTCAAGCCGCGTTCTCTGGATATACAACGCAGTGGTTTTGCCAATTTTAACGTACGGTTGCCTTGTTTGGTGTGAAGCTCTTCGGAAGGCCTATAATATCTCTAAACTGGGGAGGGTGCAAAGGACTGCATGCATTGTGCTGCCTGAAAGTCCTTTTGCGCTTACTTCTCATCGACTTTTCCGTTATTTCCATCGCAGCTCAAAGTGCAATCGGGTTAAAAGAGATTGCCCTCTGGAGGCAATCTCTCAAGGGTCATGGTAGCATTTTCGGGCAGTTAACACGGGCAGAACGAAATTAGTAAACTCCTGTAAGGAGGAGATCAAATCTCTTCGCTGTGCAGGTAACATTTCTCTGATCTGGGTTCCAGGACATAGGAACATAGAGGGAAATGAAATTGCTGACGAGCATGCCAGGAAGGTGACTGAATTGGCCTCAGCGACCTCCTACCCGGTCATCGGCATCCTTTTGACAGTTCTTAAAGGGAACCTGCACAAATTATTTTTCAGGAAAGCGCAGCACAGATGGAGCTCCAGGTCTTCATGTGCTATTTCGAAAACCCTTTGGCCCCAGTACGATATACGAAGGCTCAAAAAGTCCTCTGAACTCCTCGCCATTCAATTTCCAAACTCGTAGCTGTGTTTACCGGTCACTGGACGATCGGTACACACGCAGAAAAGCTACGGTTACCATTTAATCCGCATTGCAGAAGCTGTTAGGACCTTTCAGAGAAGGAGACTGTTGAGCACTTTCTATGTAAATGTCCGGGTTTGGCAGCTAGACGATTAAGGTCACTGAATGCTCCCTTCTTCGATAGCATGGGACAGTGCGCCAACCTAAATCCAATCAATCGCCTCCATTATTTCAACAGCTCTAGCTGGCTGTAGCTATCTGCCTGTTGGAGGTCTCATAATGATATCAAAACAACGCTTCTGTGCTACATGAGGAGTGGCAGACCGGCACTTCAACCATTTCACCTACCTACGCACTCCCACATCCTTAAGATCGTTTTCCATTTCGTCTATCTATGGGTTCCTCGACCTGTCTTTGGCCTTTACGCCAATTAGCTCTCCTTTTATGGCTTTCTTCACGCCCCAGTCAGCTGGAATACAAGTAACATCTTATGCGCTGCACTTTAACAAAACGCACAGCAGTCTCGTTCTTAATAAGATCGTTTAGTTCGGAGTTGTACCGCATTCTAGACTTTCTTAAAATTTTTCGTTTCATGCTACCAATCAGCGCCCAGTCAGCAGTTTTAAGAGTCCATACCTCACCTCTAACGGTTGCGGATCATAAGACTGAAGCAGTACTCATTAGCAGCAGAAAGGAAGTGGAATCGGCCAATATAATGATGGGCGATAGCGCCATAGAATCGAAGCGGTTTATTAGAGAGCACCTGTCATACGCGAGCAGCAAAGCGACAGAGGCAGTAACAGCTCTAACGCGCATAATGATGAACACGAGAGGCCCTAGGCAAAACTGCATGAGACTACTTAACACTGTTGTCACATCGATTTTGCTGTATGCAGCTCCAACATGGGCGGAAGCCTCAAATTACAGCTCATACAGGTATGTGAAGTGTATGAAATCAGAGTACCAATTGAGTGCTCTCAGAGTGTGCTGCGCGTTTCGCACGGTATCGGAAGACGCCATTATGGTTATAGCAGGACTACTCCCAATCAATTTAATGGCAAACGTGTATGCTGAAGTTTACAAAAACAAAGCTACTTCGGAACGACAGACAATACGCAAGGAATCAAGAGAGCGTAGTTTGCGTTCATGGCAAGAAAAATGGAGTTCGTCTCTCAACGGACGCTGGACGTACCGCTTGATTCCCATAATCGCCAATTGGGTTAACCGTAAACATGGACAGTTAGACTACTATCTGACCCAAATACTGACGGGACATGGGTGTTTTAAATCATATGGGCTTAAGCATGAAGATGTCCCGTACTGTTCTTATTGTGCACCAGCTGCAGAAGGCGTAGAACATGTTCTGTTTGTTTGTCCGCGATTTGCGTTCGAAAAGAGGGAGTTGGGGAAGCCAATTAGGGATAGATAACCTAATGGATATTATGACTGAGCCAGAAGAACATTCGTCCGCTGTATGTAATATGGCAAAAATAGTAGTCTTCAAACTGCATCGCGTTGAACAACAGCGCAGATCTTCATGGAGAGGCAATAGGCTGCTCCCCTTCCCGTCAAGTGATATTTGACGGTCGACATCGCTGAACATTACAGCGAAAATTTTCAAGAATTGGCAATAGGCCTCTCGCGAAGTCATGCTTACCGGTTGTCCGGCGGCGGGAGGGGCGTTATGTTAGGCCCTTACCATTAAGTTAAGTTGAGAGCAGTGTTGTGGACCACATCTTACAATAATTAAACAACATATCACTCGAGTTAAAAAAATAAATAAACTGATACGTAAATAAATCCATGTAAACACTAAAACGTCACAGGTTGCCACAACCATTTTTTATATTCAAAGTAGTCTTAAATTTTAACTTATTTAACATCTCAAAAACATGTTTATAACACGTATCTATGTATGTATGTATGTATGTATGTACATATACAAACAAAACTACGCAAACTATGCTCTCCGTTGTCCTAACATAAATCCATTCAGATTAGTAATACTTTAGGTAAATTAGAATTTGTAAATAAAGCTATCGCCACACGCATACAAACATACATATGTATATTATGTATGTGTATGTGTAGGTGTAGGTGTACAGGCCTGCATAGGGGCTTAGTGTAATAAGGGCATACGTCTTACAAAAACTTGTTTAGGATTTAGAATTTACACAGAATTATCAGATGAAAGATTAAATTTGTGAAGCGCTTGGAGTCGCAATTAGTTTTCTGATAAGACCTTGGCAGATGTAATCTTTTGTGAAAGTTTAAGATCTTCCCGCTCAAAATCCAATAACAAATATTTCGATACAAAAAACTTCAGTTATTTAGAAAAAAATATATATATACAGTGAAACCTCGATATAACGAACTTCGTTATAACGAAAAACTCAACATAACGAATTTTTCTTTAAGTCCCTTGAAAAAACCTCGCTTTTACGAAGTTTTTCATACAAAAATGCTCTATAGTTATAACGAAGAATTTCTGAGTCTGAAAGCCTCTATATAGCGAAGCAATTTTTCGAACACCTCTATACAACGAAAATAAAATAAGGTAAAATCAAATTTGTGGCAAGCCGTTAAAGTTCCGTTTTCCCAAACCTCAGCAAAACAAAGTGAGAACAAAGCAAAATAAGCAAAAGTCCCGTAATTATGTTACGTGTACACAAAAATGTGTGAAATTGTATTCACTCGTGCCTTGACTTTTGCCAAAATGCGTTCATTACAACGTAATTAAATTTCTATTCGCGAGAAAAAATTAATAATTGATGCCGTGGATCAAGCTGATAAATCGAAGCAAGAAATTACTAAACAATTTAAAATTCCGCTAAGTACTCTTTCAACAATTTTAAAAAATAGGGAGATTATTTGCAACACCAAGGCATTAAAGATGAAAAGAATGCGGGCTGCTGAACATGGAGACATTGAGCACTGTTTGTTTAAATGGTTTTCACAATGTCGGACTCAAAACATTCCTTTAGGAGGTTCGTTAATTAAAGCCAAAGCTGAAGAATTATTCGCTGTACGTATGGGACACAAGGAATTTAAGTCTAGCAGCGGATAGCTTGAAAATTTTAAAAAGCGCTTTGATATCGGAGTTCGAAAAGTGAGTGGGGAAAGTGCCAGTGTAGGTGACCAAGTTTGTTCGGACTGGAAAACGTTTATACCATGTCTGTTGGCAGAATATCAGCCCCACAATATTTTTAATGCAGACGAAACTGGGCAATTTTTTAAATGCGCACCAGATCGAACAATGGCACTTAAATCTGAGAAATGCCACGGCGGAAAACATAGCAAAGAAGTAAAAGTAGAGTAGAATGGGGTAAGATAGGTATGGGGGCACAATAGGTAGGTGGGGTTTTCGTCGCACTGTTTTTGCAGAGGTCACTCGTCTTATGTGAATTGAATACGTGGTGGGGAACAACGTTTGCGACTGTCATTTCGGCCGTCACCATTCATTAGTTATCCTAGTTCTGGCGTCGTTTAGTTTTTTGTGAGCTTTTCTCCGACATAGCATTTTTTTTATTCTACGGTGCAGTGCATTTAATGTATGTAAATATTTGTCAAGTGAGTTTTATTTTACGTAGAAAATAATGCTGAACACGAATAATGTGTTAGTTTTTTGATATTATTGTTTTAAAAAAAAATATGGACACTAACATAAAACATGTGCTTGGGGGCACTATAGGTCAGCCGTCTGGGGGCATTATAGGTCACTACTTTTAATTGAATAAAATAAATTTTAATTGTTTTTGCAGCAAAATGGTGCGTAATTATGTGCGAAAAACGCCGAAACGAAATGAAGAAGATGTAAAAAACGCAATCGCGGCAGTCCGAGATGGCGCTAGTGTTCGATCAGCCTCTAAACAATTTAAAATTCCGTTCGAAACATTACGTGCTCGCGTGATGAATTAAAGAAAAATTCCTAACTTTTATAACATGTGCAATGTTCATACTCTATAAATAAAAGTTAAAAAAAATGATCTATCTTACCCCATTCTACTCTAATTAAAGTAAATAGTTCTGGTACTGAGAAGAGAAAATTGCTGGTAATCAGAAAATCGGCAAATTAAAAATGCTTTAAAAATATTAAAAGCTTACCAGTGGACTACTTTGCGAACAAAAAAGCTTGGATGACTACTGAAATATGGATTACTTCGAAAAATATTGGATTACTTAGAAAAAATTTACAACGAAATGACTAAGGCTAATCGCAAAGTGTTATTGCTCGTTGACAATCTATGAAATCTATTAAATTACAATTTCTGCCGCCAAACGCAACATCGAAACTGCAACCTCTAAATCTGGGAATAATCAAAAATTTCAAGCAATTCTATCGGAAAGAGGTGGTCAAAATTTTAATCAATGATATGGAAGAGGGGCGTAACAGTAATATCAACATTCTACAAGGCATCAGAATGGCCCATAAAGCATGGGAAAACGTTAAACAACCAACGATTGTCAACTGTTTTGCGACATGTGGCTTTGTGGACAGTCCAAATATTTTGACCACAAATGATTGTGTTCAAGACAGCGAAGACTGGCTTGTCGTTAAAAAAAAATCATTTCAATTTGGATGAACGATTTGATGATTTTGTTACTTTCGATGATAACGTCAGTACTATGGGTCTTATTACTGATGATGGCATTGTTGATAGTGTAGCGAAGTATTGATGGCTGCATTCGAATCTTGCGCAAACAAACAAAAATAACCAATTATTTTAATAAAATCTAATTGAAAAAATTTATAACTTTTTATTTTTTATATCCACCCCACTTCAGTGCAGTTTTATCATTATTTTGATGTAAACAGGTAAAAACAGTATTTATAACGAATTTTCTTTCAGATTTCTTTAAATTTCGTTTTATCAAGGTTTTACCAGTAAGTACTTATAGCGAATAAATAGATATAACGAAATTCGTTATATCGAGGTTTCACTGTATATGTATATAAGTATATTCCTACATACATTTGTATGTATTGTATTATTATACTGCTTTAACGATGACGTTAAAAAGGTCTTAAGGGCTTGCTATAATATATACATAGGGTTTTCCAAACAGAGGTGTTATTTTGATATTCAAAGAAAAATGCTAATATATTTTTTTTTAATATAAATGATCGGATGTTTATTTCATTATAAAGAGGAAGGTATGCCGTGAATAGTGGAAACTAACATCAGGCAAATGACCACCGCGACCCCACTTACAGGACAATAACCTTTTCATGAAATTGTCCATAACCGAATTGCAAAGTGGCTGTCCTATGTCCTCGATAGCCTCACGAATTCCATCTTTGAGGTCTTGAATCGATCTTGGGCTGTTGTTAGCTGTTGGCGTAGACCTTCTCTTTCACGTGGCCTCAAAGAAAAAAGTCACAAGGTGTTAAATCACAAGATCTCGGTGGCCAATTGTGATCACCTCTTTGAGAGACAGCACCGTCCGGAAACTTTTCCCGTAAAAGATGAAGGGTTTCGTTGCTTGTGTGGCACGTAGCGCCGTCTTGTTGAAAATACTCGTTGTCCTGATCAATACCATCCAATTCCGGCCATAAAAAATCGTTAATCATCTCTCGATAGCGCAATTCAATTCAAAATAACACCTGTTATTGGAAAACTCTTTAAATAAGCAAGCTTAAGATAGCGTATGCAAATGTACTTTTTCTCGAAAGTAAAAGTAATGTTGTTAGTAAAACTTTCCAACGAGCTACTAATATTCCAAAGGAGTTTTCAATTGTACGACGAGCTCTTGATAATCTCTCATTAAGGACTTTTTTTATCATTTTTTAACATCTCGCTAGGGTTCGGTCGCATTATTGGAAAACCCTTTATATTTGTGGCGTCATACGTGTGGAAACTGAAAGTTGTTGTTGCATTGTGAATGCGCGGTAAACTAGTTGTATCTATTTGCCATTCAATCCATTCTTCTATTATCTTTCCCTTGACAATTCTAATTTTAAAAATGTTGTTTTTATTCGAATGTCATCACCTTGAATAGATTCGCATTGGCCTCATCGCATTATCTTCTAAGCAGCTACCACAGCAGGGCCTGAAATAATTTGAGTTGAGTCCAGTTCTATGGATGAGATCCAGATGTAGATAGGTAGGTATTTCTACCCCTAGTGCAGGGACAATTGACTCAGCCGTGACATTATTAAAGGCGCCCTCTATGTCTATAAAGGCCAAAGTGAGTTGTTTTCCCTCCAGCCATAAGGCTGTTTCGGTAGATTTCCCTCTCAGGTAAGCGTGTTGAGCTGGAAATAATCTGGTCCCAAAGTAAATTTGTAAGTCTATCACTCACTCGAGCACCTTCAGAGTAAAGGGGGTGAGACTTATGGGTCTGAAGTCCTTGGCCAAGACGTGGCTCCTGCTTCCTGCCTTAGGAATGAACATCACCTTGGTTTTCTTCCAGCTAGCAGGAACGAGATACACGCCAAAATGATCATATGAAGGACGGGAATCACCAAGATTTTAGTCTTCTGAAGCATCACTGGCATGATACCATCGATACCTGGAGATTTGAAAGGGGAAAAGCTATCGATTGCTCAGTTTATTCTGTTTACGGACAGGACAGATGTCAGGGAAATTGTAGGTAACCACTCCTGCCTATTCGCGCTTTCCTTACAGACTGGAACAATAGAATTTTCCAGGAAATGGGCATCAACAAGGATTTTTAAAGATTCTCCGGCAGATTCCACTCCCCATTCTCTCCTTTGACAAGACCGCTAAATGAATGATCCTTGGAGAGAATCTTGCTGAGTCTGGCCAAGTCTTTTACGGATTCAATGAATTCGCCGTACTCTTTCCAAGAGTTGCGCTTCGCATCTCTAATGGTTTTCTTATACTCTTTCAAAAGTACTCGGTAAGCTTGAAAGTTTCTGATTTGATAGCATTTATTGAACACCCTCCTAACATTCTCCTTCAAATCGGTCAGCGTCTTGCTCCACCAGGAAGGAATGCCTTTCTTGCTAAAGGATACTGGACAGGCTACTTTAAAGGCAGTGTGTTAGGACCTCTCAAAGTGTCCAACTTGCATGTCCAGTTGTTTCCTAGTGGAAGGCGAAAACTTACTCCTGTTCAACTTCTTGCTGAAAACCCTATGAAAAAGAGACCAATCAGCTCTTGTAGGGTTCATACGGGATGGCAAGGTTTCCCGAACGAAATCGATTTCGAAAAGGATCAGCCTGTGATCCGAAAAAGAGTTCTTGTGTGAAACCGTCCAAATGTCAACCCTAACGGCAGATGAGTTTGTCGAGTGAGAAATGTAAAGAGCTTCCTCCCAGCATCTTGATGTATCCGATGCCGGGAAACCAAAAGTTGGAGTTTTGCCCTTGTTCCAGATGAGTAAATTACGGCTAAATATAAAAACAAAAAGAGACTCACCTCGTTCGTTGATCTCGCTGCTGCCTCAAATGGTGTGTCTGACATTCGCGTCGCAGCCGATCAGGATGTTCTCTTTCTTGGGCAGGAGATTATCAACCAAATACTGCATCTCATCTGGAGGCGTCGATCTGTTATGGGCCATGTAGACAGACACCAAGCAGAAGCAACTGCCACTGGATGGTTCCACCCTGACCACCGTCACATCCGGTGAACTGAAATTAGATAGCAAGAAGGCATTAATTGTGTTCCTAACTGGGATACAAGCCCTAGGCTTACCATTACTTTGGACATAAAAAAGGTCATAGGGTCTATCCCCCAGTCCCATGTTGTTTTGCTGCCAGATCCAGGGCTCTTGTATCAGGCAGACATCGATCTCCTCCTCACGGAGGATGACTCGTAGGTTATCGGTGGTTAGTTTAGAGTGATGAAGGTTAATTTGAATTACTTTTAACAAACTGCTCAAAAGAGTTGCGTACCTTTACGACTGCTCCCTTTTCTCGGAATCTGCGTTCGTCTCAGACAACCGCAGATGGTTGCGCAGCTTCTTTTTATCGTCCACTAATTCCTCCAGGTCGTCATCCGGGGTATTAGAGGCGGGGAAGAATTTCACTTTGGCCAACCTGAGACCGAAGCGAAGTTTAAACTGCTGTTTTCCGAGTATAATTTTAGTATAACAATGTGAAAGTGACTACGAAATACCGTTGATTTTTGGCAATTTTTTTTTTCGACAAGGTGAAACGCCGTTTTTTCCATACTTGGCAGAACTTTTTTATGTGGAAAAAAGCCTAGTACCGGCAGTTCGAAATTCAGAGTCTTTTTTACTTGACTAGGTAAAAATAGTATATTAAATGAAAAAATTAGGTTACTAAACATCAGAAGAATCTTGAAGTGCTCTCGGATATCTTCAGTGTGAATATATTTTATATGGAAATTTTTCTTATATTTTTTTTATTATTTTAATGCGACTTCTTCTTATAGGTATACACCCCATTCCTAATTCATAAGCACACCTGTTTTTTTTCAGAAAAAAATCAAGTTTATACTATATTACAACAAAAACCATAAAACGCAAAGCTTTTTAGCTTTGCATACAATTTTTAAAAATTTTTGAAAATTCCATCCACTTTTTGATCAAAATCTTTGAAATTTTTCTGGGTACGCAGTTTTATAGTACAATGAAGAGCCATTTTTAAGTCACTAAAAAATAATAGAAACAGTTTTTTCCTAATAGTTTTTTCTCTCGGCAGGCAATGGCAAACCTCCGAGTGTAATATATTTCTGCCATGAAAAAGCTCCTCATAGGCGGGTTGGTGGGGATTACCATTCGGAATTCACAGAGAGAACGTAGGTTCGAATCTCGGTGAAACCAAAATTAAGAAAACCATTTTTCTAATAGCAGGCAATGGCAAACCCCCGAGTGTATTTCTGCCTTGAAAAAGCTCCTCGTAAACATCTCACCGCCAAACACCTAACAGAAGTGTACGCGCCAAATATTTTTTTAAATACTCGTACCTCTAATTTTTGAGAATTAACGCTGCTAAATGTCCATATAAAAAAATTCGTGCTTGCAGTTTGGAGATACTTTCAGGGAAGGTACTGCAGTAGAGCACTTCGCCTCAAACTCAAATCTAACTAATTAAACAACAATAAAAAATAAAAGTCAAATTGTCTAATTTCGTAAGCATGTAATTATGTACGTGTGTATGTATGCACGTATTTATGTAAATGTTATAAATTTTTATTAGCGCAAAGAAACCGAAAATAGTTTCAAGTTTTTCATTTTAATTCAGTTACCTCATTTTTATTAGATGCCATACATACATACATATCATACATATGTACGTACCAGTACCTTATTAAACATGGCTGCACAGGGCGACCCAAACGCAAAGTTCCTTTCCTTTTACTTTTTCTTTCAGTGAAAGGGCTAATATTTTGTGCTTACAAGTTGTAATGTTTGACAGTAGGCCTCTTCTTTTTGCTAAGCATCAGCAACTGGCGAAGAGATGAAGCAACTGGTAAATTAACATGCCTTGGCAGCGGAAGAGAGCTGCCTCAAATTAAATTTGTTCGTAAAATAACCAAGTAGCTAATAGTAGAGACTTATTGTTGTGGTTATAACAGTCTGAACATTCCTCATAAATGTCTGATTAGATAAAGTTCGCTCACCAAATACGGTATGGAGGCGGGTTGTTTAAAGCTGCTGAAGTCCTTGGCCAGTTATAAAAGCGGCCCGTTCAGGTAACGCACTTAGTACGGACTGTAGAAAGAACGCCGATAAAGTGATAGTCTCTTGGAGTCTCATGCATTGCACGATCTATCTTTACTTCTGAAAAAGTAGCCATCACTCCGAGATGTATGTAGGTAAAATACACTAAATTATGAGTCACTTGAAGATTTATGCATTGGCAATGGTACCACAATAAGCCGACTGACGTGAGTTCGATGAAGAAAGGTGAAGAAGGGAATTGTTTCAGCAGCTGTAGCTTCAGCCTGTATTCATTTAGAAGTGGCGGTCGACTAGAGACGAACTGACAACAATCACAGACGCCTGGATTTATCGACTAAATCATTCAGTGACAAGACGACATCGATGACAACATCCGATGAAGCTCCTCTTCAAGTGTTTGAGAGCAAGATTCCGCAGAAGGTTTTTGGATCTTTGCACGTTGGCAATGGCGAATATCACAGGCGATGAAACGATGAGTTGTGTGAGCTTTACGACGACATAGACATAGCGCAGCGCATAAAGATCTAGGGGCTTCGTTGGCTGGGTCATGTCGTCCGAATGGATACAAATGCTCCGGCTCTGAAAGTATTCGATGCGGTACCAGCTGGTGGTAGCAGAGAAAGAGGAAGGCCTCCTCTGCGTTGGAAGGATTAGGTGGAGGACTTGGCTTCACTTGGTGTGTCCAACTGGCGCCGGTTAGCACGAGAAAGAAACGAATGGCGCGCTTTGTTAAACTCGGCCAAAATCGCGTAAACGGTTATCGCGCCAATTGAAAAGAAGAGAAGACAAGACGGTATTGGTCATGAAATCACCGCAATTTCGATGTTCACCTACAGTGGAATTAATTGGAGACTATCTTCGACGCAAGTTTCTATTGTGGTCAATAGATACAATCAATCACAGCTCCACCTCAGTGTAATACAAATTGCAGTCCCGGCTGGAAGAGGGGAGGTTTGTTTTAGTGCGAAAATGCCCACACATTTTTGGCGTGACGGAACCAGATAAAATGTTTGTGACATTTTTATCCCACCCCCTCTAAAAAAAAACAAAATTAAAAAAAGTAAGCCGCTTAAGCCTTAGTGTACCTCCGTGCTGGATAATGAGGAAGACAGTCGCAGTTACCTACTTACCGACCTACTTAGCCATTGACCTATAAGTGCGTATTCCATATAATTTGGCTTACTAATGTGAAACATTCCCGATCCCTATCTTCATATGATGTGTATAGACTTGAAGAGACCTGCTCTAGTTGCGCGTGTATAATGCAATTCAGGAGCCCCGAACCTTACCAAAGATTCGGCGCCAGTATGATGACATTTTCTTGCAAGCATCCCGGATTATTCACGTATACGGTCCAACCAACTAAGCAATAAAGAGCAAAAGATCATCCGCTTTGCTATCGCTTCTCAGTTTACGCCTCAGAAACCTAGAGTTGCATGCAGAGTTTGGCTAAAAGATCATTTGACATGACGCGGCACTAGTTTAACGCCAGCAACAATCGAAATTCTCAATCTTGGTAATCAGTGACAGTGACGTGATACTCAAGAAACCAATGCTTTCTCTTCGCCTAGACTGAGAGCTTCAAACGGAATTTGCACTGTTCGCACTATTTCTTACACTACATAGTTTCGAGTTGGACCTATTTATGAGCTAAATTGCTGTTATGGGCCTAGAAGATATTCGATTATATCAGGAAGCTGCGACATGCTTAACAGGTTTTTGAGTTCCTGCCGGATGTTTTCGTCGCTGCTCTAAAATACCGGAGTTTTGCAAACAGTGCAAACACGACGCCTGCTTTGAAGCTGAAATCCGCTTGAGTCGTTTTTTAAATAAAGCCAGAAATCGTTCCAAAAAAGCTGGCGAGGGCGGATATAAAAATTAAATATTTCTATATAAAAAAATAAATAAATAATTGGCGCGCTCTCTTCTGTTACGTGGTTGGTCTCCTATTTGTGGCGTGCGTTTCAAGGGGTCCCAGTGGTCTAGAGCTCGAAAAGTTAAGGTATTTTCAGGATTTTTTTTTACAATAAAAAAAATGAAAAAAATTTTTAAACTTTTTAGGCTTCTTTTACATACAAAAAATAAAAAAGAAAATTATATTAAAATTAAAAAACTCTTTAAATTCTTTAATTTTAATTTTAATTTTTTTTTAATTTTTAATTTTTTAGGCTTCTTTTACATACAAAAAATAAAAAAAAATATTAATCAGTGTGACTGTAGCTGTGTCCCGCTACTGCAATAAAAAAGGAAGAAAATTTGACAAAATGGCGCGGTTTTAAATTTAATACTCTAAAAATCGGGTTTTTTCAGTTTTTTAATAAACAAATACGAAATACCTGTAATAATATGATTCTAGTACGGCCGATAGCCATTGATGTTGTGAACAACATATTAAAAGTTCAGACGATTGATGAAAAGTTTGTTTTTTGACAACACCAGGCCGAAAAAAGTAGTTTCGAGTAAGGGGTTGGGGGTAGTCAGAATTTTCAAAAAATTGTATTTATTTTTTTATCATTTTCTTAAAGTAGAATACCTTAAAAATATTGTGTAAAAATTTGAAGTAAATTTGACAAATACTTTTCGAGTTCTTCAACAATTAACAAAGGGCGCTCGGGCGCTACGGAAGCGACAGCAAAACTTTAAATGCGTTTTTGTCAAAACCATGTTTTTTGAACTGGTGATCACTGTAACTTAAAAACCGCTTAGTAAATTTCAATAAAACTAATACTGCTTTTGAAAAACATAAAAAACTCGTGCCTGCTCGAACGATTTTTTTTTTCAAAATTTCGATTTTTTTTAAACAATTAATTGTAGGTTTTTTCTCGAAAATCTAAAAAATATTTTCCGAGGTCGCCATATTTTTAATTTTCAAAAAAGATTATCTATTAATAAAACTAATTTCTCTTGTTGGATTGATTTTAGATGAATCTCCAAGGACTTGTGATGATCACCGCAAGGGACTTCTGGAGAAACGAGCTCCACACAAACAGCGATAACTTTTACAATTATTATTTTTTTTTTTTAATTTTGCTAAAGTCAAGTCGAAACATGATTTTTTAATGCTGTGTTTTTATTTTTGTAAAATAAAGCAATTGACTAGCAAAAAAAAAAATATTATTGAAAATCATCATTTTTTTGGGCCCCCATAAATGAGTTTAAAGTTTGAGGTACAGCAGCGCGCGGTCGCTCTCTACCTAGTTCATGGGCTCTAGAAGCTATAATATAGGGAATTTCCGCATGAAAATTTTACAGTATATTCTTAAGATACAATTCTTCTCTTTCTGTCGAAATATCGAAAAAACAAAAAATCGATTTTTTGAAATTTCTAGACCACCGGGTCCCCTTAATGTTGTTTCACAAATGGAGGGAGCCACAGTTTTACGCCGACTCCGAACGGCAAATAGTTTTTTATGAGGAGCTTTTTCATGGCACTCGGAAGTTTCCATTGCCTGCCGCGGGGGCGGCCGCTATTAGAAAAAAAAACTTTTTCTAACATTTTGCTGTTTCCGTGTAGGTTATTCACGTCCTCCCGAATGGTAGTCACGCCGCATCAACCCATTGCTTTTTATTCAATTGATTTTATTATTCAAAAGAAGCCTTTAACTGGACCAACCTTTATGAATATAGCTCTGAAAGCAGTTGCTGTGTAATTTTTCCTCCTTATGCTCTTCTAGCGCTACCTGCAATTTATAAACGAATAATAACAACAATAAGAAGCTTAACTACAATGCAACAACAAAAGCAACAGTATCATTGACAGCAGCACCAACAACAATACCAACAACAACAACAGCATTAATAGAAGGAGCAAGAGCACGTCTCGAATGAATATCATGCAATTGTAGTGACACCAGCAACAAAATAACAACTATAAACAACAACAAACAGCAACAAAAACCTTAACAAGTAATTGTATGTATGTATGTACACACGAGTGCATTTGTACGCGTTTGTAGTTGACGCTGTGTGGATGTGGGTGAGGTGAGCGCGGCATGTGTGGGGTGGGGTTGAGTAAATCGCATGAAAAATATATTTAAAGTTAGTTGCGCTCATTGGAACTCATTGTCGTGCTGACACTGGCACCGACTGGTACAACAACAACAATGGCAAAAATCGTACACGTTTGTGTGGTTGTTGATATGAATGTTTTCGCAAATATGTACACACATGTATGTACGAATGTATGTTTATTTGGTTGTGTACTGGATGCCTATGGATGGATTCAGCTGATGTATGTAGCTACGAGTATTGTACATTTTTACAACAATAAAAGTTACATAGCACTAAACGGATTGACGCGTTTTAGTGTCTCAGCGTCACTGGGCCATTGAAAAATGTTTGATTGTCGAGCGTTCACATCCATATGTATGCACAAACATACATATTTACAAATGTAATATATAAGCAGTATGTTGATATGTGTTTGTATGTATGTATGTATGGATATGCAAACACGTGAATACATACCCGTTCATATTATATATTTCTTGTTTTGTATGCCATTTAATTTTTTTTTTTGTAATTGTATATTCTTCTTCTTCTTCCGCAATCACACAATGTAGGCATTTTACACCCCCAAAAGTAATTTGCCCCTTAGGCCATCGATCAGCTGTTCGCTCCTGACATTTAATGACGCCAAGCTTTGTTTTTTTTTTTCCAAACCACATCAAACTCAGCGCCTACACAGTAAATATTTTTTTTTTTTTTTTCGACAACAATTGGCTTCGCATGCACGAGCGCCAATTTGTGCTCTCATTCCCATTTCGTAGCACTGACATTACTTAAATAGTAGCGCTTAGCTTAGCGTTAGTTGCAATCTAATTGTATTTGTAGCTAAAATTGCTTAAACCCTATGTTGTTGTTGTTGCCATTGCGTTTCTGTCCATATCGCACTCCATATGTAAGTATATACGTCGACGTGTTCTTTGTGTTATTATTGTACTTAGTATTTTCCTCTTTTATCTGGTTCCCATTTGTGAGGCGTCAACTTTTAAGGCTATTCCAATTTTGTTATCAACGCGCCGTGGCGTTTTCCGCTTCTGTGTCGTCAAAACAGTTTCCCGTTAGCCAATACCAGGAGAGAAATTTAACAGGCGGATTAGACTGGTGCGCTTCGAGTGAGTTTATAACCATTACTAGTTCACGTTCCAGCGCTCCATTTTACGATTTAAACTGTTTTAGTGGCTCTCCAAATGTAAAGTTTTTGTGTTTTTAGTTAATTTGTGAGCTCAAATCCTTTTTATGTAAGCAACCAGTGTTTTTTTATAAAACCAGGTATGGCTTAACAGGTGCAGGTCGAGTATTTGAATCTCTCAAAGCAAAGTTTCTTAGATATAAGAACAAAATGGGATAAACAAAATATATTTCTTCCTGTTATTTATGAACTATGATTTAATTCATGTGTCCGCCTGGGCCATGCATTAGATTTAGATTTATTGGACGTTTGCACTTCGGCCTCACGGTCTTTTGTATCCTTTACTCATCACAGTACCTCAACCCACAAGCGAGCTTGACAGACTGAGAGAGGCTGTAGATGGACAAAAGTGATGTTATCTGTCATGTCCGACCGACCGTCTGTCGCAGATCCTCTTGTCACCAAGCAAAAGGGACTGTAGGCAGCTGGTTGGACTGATGACCTGCCACTTTCTATAGGCGAAGCATATGGGAAAGGTAAGCATCTCAAACAGTGTACTCTGCCAAGCATGTGGAGAGAAGAATGAGACGGCAGACCATTTCCTTTGCGCCTGCCCATCTTTCGCTTGAGCCAGGCTTGAGGTCTTTGGCACTGATGTGTTAAGAAGCGACCACTTCGTCTCCTTGGTACCACAAGATCTACCCAGATTTTGGCGGAGGTCGGGTAGATTTAAAGAAAATTAAAAACGGAACCCGAGTTCAGTACAATGGACTTAATGTTGTTTGGGTACTCTACTTGTCCGACAAAAATATATAGTATACAACTTCATCCAGTCCCAATTCCCTTATTAAATTCAGAATAGAGCTGAGTTGGACTGAGCGTATGTGCCTTACTTCTGGCAGCAAATGGCCGAGATGTCTTAACCTTCTCCGCGCTATAGCGCTGCTCCCAAGAAGAAGATGCATTAAAGTCTCCATGGATTGGTCAGAGAAACGACAAGAGACAGTGGACCATATTCCGATCATGTGACAGATGACTACGCAGTCTGCAATCGCTTGTAAGAATAACCTTTAGCACTCTCAGTTTATCCTTGGGCAGAGTTATTAGATATTTAAACTTCTTTTGGTTGTACCCTCCCAATACGGATTTCGCCTGACACAGCCCCATAGTTCCCAGTTAAACACCTTGGATCCAAATTAGCCGGATGCGCTCCTACCAAATTCAGTTTCTCGATACACTCAACCGCCAGTGAGGACTTAATCTCACAGGATAACCAAGCCTTGAGTGCCGCCTGACTGTCGCTCAATATGGCAATTCACTAATTTCGGTAGTTCCTATCTAAATTAATCTCTGCACGTAGATAGACAACATACACTTCCGCTGAGAAGATGCTTGTAAAACTATCAATCGGCACAGAACGCTTGATTTGGGACCATATATTCGAGCGCCTATGCCGTCTGGTGTCTCCGATCCATCTGTGTAGTAGGGCAGGGTACACTCCTGGAATTTAATGCAGGTGTACTCCAGATTACCTTGTAGTCCAGTTCTATTCTGAACTTCTTTTCGAATCTGATAACTTTAGTGATATCACCTCTGGGTAGCTGCAGACTCAGCAATTCCATATTCTTAGATTATATCACTTTTCCTTTACCGAAGCCTTCTCTAATAATATTTAGCCGGGTACGCTTGGCTGATTGCTGGATAACTATATGAAGTGGTGTCATCTGGAGCATCACCTCCAACGCAGTAACAACTAGGCCTTGCATACTGTCAACCCAATTGCTCAGACTTTTTGGCTTTACCTCACGAATGGCACGGACGATAAAGACTCGAATACATTCCGAATTGTCGACACAACGTCGATCTGTCAGAACTTTCCAAAATTGGAATCTGAGTACAACTCCGAAGTGATCATTGACTACCGGTAGCGCGTACCAGTTCGATTATTTGAGGAAATCTATGACATGGCTTGTCATTCTGCTAAATTCAGAGACTCTTCAAGCCTAATGCATTCAAGCCTATTTCAGCCCACAAAAAGATGACTATACGGCCCTGAACCAATATAAGGTTCCCAACGGAAAATTCTAAATTACAAACTGCCACTCTCTCGCCAAAGTCAATGCGCAAGACTCTAATGCTCAGACTGAGAAACAATAATGAAAGAGGAGTTTTTCCTCACTTAAGTCAGCCAATATATAGAGCTGCAAATCTTTATCACAAACTGTTTACACGAACGAACGTATAGTACATCAGAGAGAGGGATATTTTATTTCCTGATGCAGCAACACTGTCTTCCTCAGGCTTTAAGTGATTCCGTTCGTTTCCCCGGTTCTGGATCCCAGGTTACGTCAGGTTTGGTTTAATTGGTAGTAGTTTTAGACGATGTGTATAGAAGCAATGTTAGGCCGAGCGACCCTTTGTGATCTACGTCAGAGAAAGCTGTAGCTTAGAACCGCCACTGGAGTTAAACCTTTGAGTGGGGAGAAAATGTTTTGAATGCTTGCTAAGGCTAGGTGTGTCGTTCAAAGAATTATTTTTGTATGTAAATGACAGAATTGGTAAAGTGAGGTAGAGGATCTTGCACCTTGAGCCGTCAAAGGCTTTTTGTGGCAGATTTGACTTGCCGTATAGGTTTCATGATTTGTCATTTGCTCTTTTAATGAAAGCCGTTGGCACTTGCTAGAGGGACGCGGAATGCCCGGTTTCGGGAAAGAGCTAATCAAGAGTATTTCACATCCTTTTCATTTCCTGCGAACAGACCGTTATTTAATGCTTGCCTTGGATTGCGCGGTCTACTCGTTCCGGGATCTCTTAGATTCAATAGAAACCTCCAAAGAGGTGCAATTAGAGGGTTACTTAATGACAGGCTGACTGTCCGAGTACATTTTTTTGATTGTAATGCTGTGGATGTTTAAGATTGTGTGCTCTTACCAATATGTGTCACTATGAACTCACCAGACAATTGAGAAGTAGGGCTCTTTCTCGAAAAACGAAAACAACGCTGTACAAAAGCTTAATCATCTCCGCCCCTGTATACGGCGTAGAAGCTTGGACGATGACGGCAAATGATGAGAGAGCACGAGAAAAAATTCTTCTTTTGTCCTTTTCGCGTAGGCGAGAATGAGTTCCGTATCCGTTGAACCAGCAAGTTGTATAAGCTATACCGAGTTGTGGACATAGTGAAGCGTATTAAAATACAGCGGCTGCGCTGGCTCAGCCATGTCTCGAGGATGAACGAAAGTGCTCCGTCCCGGCAGTCCCTCCAGAGGGAATCCACTGGTGGATGACGAGGAAGAAGAAGACCTAACTTACGTTGGAGAGACCTAGTGAGGTATAACCTGGCAGCACCCGGTGTCACCATTTCGCGCCAGCAAGCAGCGAAAAGAGCTAAATTACGCAATCTTTTAGTTTCGGCCAAAACTGTGATCCTTTATTGTTGTGAATCCAGCCTAAAAGGCACTGGAGTAGTCAGGCAGATGCGCGCTTCGATTAAATTTTTAAGTTTAGCTTTGAGCTACTGTCTAAGATAGAAGTGGACCTTAGATATAGATCTATTATGTCCAGAGACGCTTGTGAAAAACGTATTAAAAAGTTTTCAGAAATTGTTTCCAGAGGCATGATCCTAATTGGCAGTCAGGATTTCGAGAAACAACAATCAAATCAGTTTCGAAGCAACCTGTGGTTAAAAGAAAAAAAAACAGATTTGTACTATAAATTTTGAGCACCTTGCAGAATATACTAAAACCTTAATTATATTGGACAGGGATTGTGCTGCCAGTGATCTCAAAAATAAAATTATTATCAATGCAGCTGGGTCCTTTTTGATTTGCCAGAAAATAATGCAATGAAATTTTAAGTCTAGTCCTAGGTTCTCAGTTTAAATGGTTTCAAATAAAATTACAAAAAAAAAAAAGAGGTTGTCTGTAAAGTCGGTTTACTGACGATAGTTTAACGTGATAACGTCATAAGAAAATACTGATTGAATGGTTGCATTTTCAAAAGAAAATTTTAATTTTATTTGTTTGATAGATATTTTGTATGGATATAGAGAATGGGTTAACATTAACATAACATAATATACTTTAACATAACATAACATAACACAACACAACACAACACAACACAACACAACATAACATAACATAACATAACATAACATAACATAACATAACATAACATAACATAACATAACATATTACATACATACACAACCAAAGGTTAGCCGGGTCCACGTTTTGACCTATATCTCGAGACCCCAGTCACGGAGCGGCATGAAAAATACTCTGTACTAAAGCATTCACCAACAGCTTCAATTTGATATCCATATTGTACAAACACATTCTAGGGTCCACGTTTTGGTCTCTATCTCGAGACCCTAGTCACGGAACAGCATGAAAAATACTCTGGACTAAAGCATTCACCAACAGCTTCCATTTGATACCCATATTGTACATACACATCCGAAAGTTACCCGGGTCCACGTTTTGACCTATATCTCGAGCCCTATTTCCAAAATAAAATATAATCCATGTTACTCGTGGATGATGTAGCTTTCGAATGGTGAAAGAATTTTTAAAATCGGTCCAGTAGTTTTGAGCCTATTCATTACAAACAAACAAAGTTTTCCTCTTTATAATATTAGTATAGACAACATATCTTATAAGGTATATGGTAAATATTACCATACATTTTTTCCTTCATATATAATAAAAAAATTAATAATTATATCATTAAAACAACAGGTATTATTAACAAACTTGGTTTTATTTTAAATTCTTCAAGTGAATCAAATTAATAATAATCAATAAGAAGGCATATGCAAATACAAATACGTGAATTTATATATGTACATTTGCGCATATACATACATACATATATACGCTCACTTAAGTAGGAGAGAGCAAGATGTCGAACGTTGCCGTTCGTTTGCTTTGTTTGCTTTGTCGTTCGTTCCGCCCTTTCGCTTGCAGTTCATTCAATGCAATGAGCAAGGTAACGGCAATGAGCAAGGTAACACTAATATGAGCAAGGTAACACTAACGAGCAAGGTAACACTAATATGAGCAAGGTAACACTAATGAGCAAGGTAACTACATATGAGCAAGGTAACACTAATGAGCAAGGTAACTACATATGAGCAAGGTAACGACACATTTTTTTGTGCGTGCAGCCTGTTAAATCGAATTATAAGACGTTATCACGTCAAAAACAATACATCATTTAAATAATATCAGAATTATATTTTTGAAGCACTCTGTAATGCCTTACACTTTTGACAAAATATCACCAGTTTTGTACCAACTATGATTTCTCCCACTTCCGCATTTCTCCACATGGTGGTTATTCAACGGATGTGTGTGTGTTTGTGTATGTGCCAACTATGAACGGTACGACAATGTGTTAGTAGATAATCACTGATCCACCGCATCCACCCACAAATGCGGTGGTTGAGGCAGTTCCGCCAGCCGTGGCTGTCACCGACATTTCGCTGATAATTTTCGATTTACGACAGTAAATGTGTGCTTTGGGAATTCTTATGCGCTCACAATGAAATTCTAAATTTAGATTTCTTTGAGGACAATACAGTTAATTGCACGGAGATTTATTTTATAGCTTGGAGATAAATCAAAATATTTTGCAATAATATGTAATGCGCAGTTAATTTATGGAAATTTTGTTTTTTGATACATTTTTGTTAACTACTTGCTGTTCTTACTCCCGATTTACACAGGGAAACATTTGGAGGGGAAACATTTTGCTCGTGGGAGAAGAACGGACGGGGAAAAGATAAGAGCGAATTTGTTTCCTCTACTGGCGACACGCTTCGAGCTTCTCATGGATATTGTCAAACTTAAAGAAGTAAACGTCAGAAACGCATCTTCAAGAAAAAGGCATCCTAAAACTAGTTCGGTTGTAGCCAAATATCTGAACTTGCAAAGAAGACTTGTACCATTCGCCACCCCACAGCTGAAACGCAACCTCCATGGACGATACGTAATATTCCATTTGTAGCAACACGCTGCAGCGACCAAAAGAACATACAGCGGAGGAGATTTACAAAGCACTGTTTACATCCGAAAAAGAGAAGTACTCCAAACATAGATGGAAGTTTATATTTACAGATGGGCCAAAAACCCAAACCTCAACATCTTTTGCTGTCACAATGGAAAACGGGGATACGATCAAACATGGTTTTGTGCACTCAATATGCTCTGCTTCTACAGCAGAAACAGTGACATTGTTGGAAGCCTCCATTTAAGCCAAACAAATTAAAGGCAAAATAATTATATGCACAGACAGTCAATCATGCATCAATGCCATCGGTTGTCCAACACACGATCAAATTCATATAAATACAATAAGAAATATACTCATAAGCTATCCAAACAAAATTTAGCTAATGTGGGTTCCAGGACATTCGGGGACTACCGGCAATGAAAACGCTGATGCCGCGGCACGAAGCGTTTCTAATCTACGATCAATGCTTCATAAATGCTGCTCTAAAAGTGACATCCTTCTAGAGATTACAAAACAACAACGCATTTATCTGTTAGATAACTGAAAAAACTACCACCACCACTACGCTTCCTTAAATCCATCTATGTAGATCAAAGATATCACTTCCTTCCGACCTTCCATTAAAAGTTCTCAAACCGTACTCGCGCCTACGCCTGGACCACACTATTCTCACACATGCACACCTCCTCCAACGTACGCTGCCAGCCGATTGCCCCTTTTGTGACGAAGCCGCAACCTTAGATCACATTCTAAAATCTTGTCGAAATCTACACTCCTCCAGACAACAATTCTTTGGATACTCTCCCGCACTGGATTTTCTTAAAGAGCCATTCGCAAGTAATATACTGACTGTCTTCAAATTTCTAAAACCCAACGACGTGTTAAGACGGATCTAAAATTTTAGCTTACATTTACCTCTGTTTATTTTATTTAGTTATAAGCATTTAAATATGATAATTACTTAACGTTAGACCTTACTTAAAGTAATTACATTTACATTTTTTGTTATCAGACAGCCGATGTCCCATGCTGCTAGTGCTGCTTCCTCCTTATATTTGTATAACTTGTTATTATCCAAATTTAATAATAATAATAGTAATAAGTAAATTAAATTTAATAATAATAATAATAAATAAGAAAAGGTTTGCCCTTGTGAGCGCAAATGAAACATCAAAAGAGAATTTCCAGTGCCTCACCTCCAGATGTCTCTGTGTGTAAATCGGGACTTATGCTTGTTAACCTTAAAATGAAAGCAAGGTTTGAATCCCACCGACCGGTTTGAAAGAATGGATCTCTGAATTCGGTTTTACCTCTGCGCTGAGAATATAGTTTTTTTTTTTGTTTTTTACTTCAGGCCGAAATGTAATACTTAGCAGTTGGTTCGTTTATATTTCTGGCAATCAGTATTTAGCTACAATTGAGTGGTGAAAGTAAAAAAGTAGGCTTAAGCTTAACCCCTTTAACAGAATTGCAGCGGACAGCAGGTAATAGGTTGACGGATAGCTGCTGTCAAAATTAGAATATATTTAATAACATGAAATTATACAAAATTGCGGTGGTGACGGCTAGACATTAATTTTGGCCCAACACATTTGAATGAACGTCAAAGGCTAAAAGTGTTACAGGAACCGGCACTGGAGGTGTAACCAACTTCTTCAACCAACCGCTCGCGCAGCTGATGCACGGGCATGGAGGTGGTTATCGAAAGACTGCAACGTCACGTGAAATGGTTCAAAAAGTGAAGAAGCGACTTGAGCAAAATCGCCGACGAAGTGCCAATCAAATGGCGAAACATCTGATTGTAGCATCCGCCGCTTACTGAAATATGATCCCAAAGTCAAGCCTTACAAGATCCCAAAGGCGCATGATCTCACAGTAAAGCAGTAACAAGTCAGAACTTGAGAGAGCGAAGGAGTTGCTTCGCTTGGGCGATGGCGGTCAATTTCCGAACATTGTGTTTTCTGACTAGAAAATTTTTCAAATTGAGTAGCGTTTATTTAATCGACCGTTCATACGAGAATTTGAGTCATCGATTGGCCACCAGTAGACCGCACCCGCCACTGGTAATGGTTTGGGCCGCTGTAACCACAGATGGGTGCTCTCCAATCGTTTTCATTGAGCCTGGTGTCAAGGTCAATGCGAAATATTATCGGAAAAGTATTCTGGAGGTTGCTTTGAAGCCGTGCGCAGAAAAACATTTCGGTGGCAGACCATGGACATTTCAACAGGACTCGGCACGGTCTCACAAAGCTCGAGTGAACCAAGAATGGCTAAAAAACAACGTTCCGAACTTCATAACGTCCACACAAATTAACCAGACGCGAATCCGAGGGATTATTCTCTTTGGGCCATTTTGGAGAGAACGGTCCGAACTAAAAGATTCGTCAGACTCGAGGCGCTGAAAAAATACCTGCAAGCCATGGAAAATATCGACAGCAGTTGGTGGAACTCAATGTCTAACGTACATTCTGTCAAAAAAGTACCGGGAATTGTTCAAAAAAACGCAAAATGATTGTTTAAGCATCAAAATTTACTTTGTCGGCCTTAAAATAGGCTCCATTTGAAGCAATACACAGATGCCGACGATTAGTCCAGTCATCAAAGCACCTTTTAAATGTGTTTGAAGAGATCTTCCTCAGCTCCTTCAGCGAACTCTCCTTAATAACCTTTATCGACTCAAAGTGGCGTCTGCGGAAAGACAATTAAGTTTTGAGAAAAGGCAAAAGTGACAGGTGGCTAAATCCGGTGAATACGGTTGATATTTGTCGAGTTTTTGGTCCAAAAAGTGTTCACAATATGAGCCTTGAACCGGAGAAAAAGGAAACAATCTTCCATTTCCTCTGTGAATGTCCTGCCCTATGGAAGGACAGAATGTTAACTCTGGGCCAACCGCTGTTCAAGAATCTCGAACAACTGTCTGGCTTAGACGTCAACAACCTAATAAGGTTCTTAAACCGCTTCTGGAAGAATCACCACTTTAACCAACCAACCAACCATAAGCCTTGTGAGACGGTGCGTTATCATGGTGCAAGATCGATGAGTTTTCTTTCCACAAATTGGGCCGCTTCCTATGCACATTCTCTCTCTCTCTCTAGCTGAAACGTCAGGATAATCAACGAATTACTTTCACATTTGACCGCCTCTGACTTGGCTTTTGGGTTGATGGCTTTTGGCTTATGTGGATAGCGCCATTCAGCCATTCGACCGCCTGTTGACTGCCTTGCATGCCAAACCCAAATACCCACGTCTCATCACCTGTTATGATGCGCTGGATGAACGTTGGGTCAGATTTCACTTGCTTAAGCATGGATTCAGCCACCTTCTTTCGTGAGACACGCCAAGGTCACGAGCTACCTCCCTCAAACTTGAACGATGGTTTTCCAGCACCATTTCCTTGACTCTGTCGACGTCTTCATTCGTTGAAGATGACCAGATCGAGATAAATCTTCCACGACTTCACGGCCCTCTGCAAAAGCCCATACCACTCGCACTTGTAGACCCGTGTTTTTGATAAAGCACACTCGCCATAGGCTTTCTGCAACATTTTCAATGATTCGGCACACGAAATCCCGTTCAAAACTCAAAATTTAAGACAAATTCTTTGTTCAATATTTTTATCCATAGTGAAAATCGCAGAGCCCATCTGCGGTTGATATTATTAAATGTCGATCAAGCTAATTGACAGATCCGGCTCAAACTCTGCGACACTATAGAGGACAGTTGTACCAACATTCCAGCAAAATAAAATTTAGATATTTGTGTAAAGCGCGTTTTTTAAATGAACAATGCCTGTTATTTTTTTGACAGAACGTATAGTCTTGTTAAAAACAAAAACATAACAATATCTTATTTGTTTTGAGCGATAAAACCAAATGCCAAGAACTCAGCTAATTATCTTTTCACGGAAAATTTACAAAATCGTTAATACTTTTGCCTGGAATGTAAAGTAAATACGTTAAAAATAGTTAAATAGCATTTGACAAATAGTCACGAATCAAAAAACTGCTTATACCTTGGTATACATGCGTACACTGTGCAACAAAAGTGGACAAATAAATTATAATATTTCGCTGTATGATACCAGGTGAAATGGTTGAAGTGCCGGTCTGGCTCTCCTCAAGTAGCACGAAAGCGCCGTTTTGATGGTAATAGAAATGGTACCAGAATCAAAACAAAGTGTGCCTCATTGAGACAAGTTTTGACTTATTAATTATTTATATATTATTTACTACAACAAAAATCATATAATGCAAAGTTTCAAACTTTGTACAAAATTTATGAAAATTCAGTTAATTCTCGTTGCCGTCTCATAAACAGGGAGTTTAGTATAGCCAACTACCATCCAAAAAATCCAAAAGAGACTCGAATGTCCCTTGCCTTAGCTTACCACCATTGAACTGAAATGGCTCAATACAGGCTTAGCTTTTTTACAAGCAGTGCAATTCATTGTGTTCTGATCTCGATTCCCAAGAACAATTTTACGACTGTATTCGCTAAGAAGGAAAAGGGAGAAAAATGCCGCACTCTAATTGGTGGAGTGGACACTTGCATTTGGTACGCTGACTCAAGGATGAGAGATACCAGGTTTGCTCGTTAGGACTGATGAAGAAAGTGCGTGTAGCGTAGTACACATAACAGAAGTGAAACTTTCGAAGCACCACTAGCAAGCACTAGCCAGGAAACGGAAATAAGCGCCAAAAAGTAGGCACCAAAAATATATTTCCTACAAGTTTGCATCAACAAACAAGCGCCAAAACATAGGCAGTGTTATTTCTCACTAGAAATGAGCAACCACAAGGAAAAACTCGGGAAAAATAGCCTAAAGTGTATTTAAGATAAACATAAGGTATAGCTATCTCCCTCCTTTTCCTCTACGTTGTATCTTTTTTCTCTCTCGCGGAACGAAAAAGCCCAAAATGTTGCATGGCCTTGAAATTCTACTCTCCATTCTCGCTCGTCTATCGACGCCTAAGAAGTTTCACTTCACAAAAATTTTTCAGGGAACTTTGTGTTTCACAAAATTTAGCTTTAGCTTATATATATATAATTGGCGTGTACACCCTTTTTGGATATTTGGCCGAGCTCCATCTGTTTATGGTGTGCGTCTTGATGTTGTTCCACAAATGGAGAGATCTGCAGTTTGAAGCCGACTCCGAACGACAGATATTTTTATGAGGAGCTTTGTTCATGACAGAAATACTCTCGGAGGTTTGCCATTGCCTGCCGAGGGGATATTAGAAAAATGTTTTTTCTTAATTTTGGTCTTTCATCGAGATTCGGACCTATGTTCTCTCTGCAAATTCCGAATGGTAGTCACGCATCAACCCACTCGGCTACGGAGGCCGCTTTAGCTTAGTTTCACAAAATTTAGCTTTAGCTTAGTGAAACACAAAACGAGTGACGTTGGCATATCTGTCAAATTCGCTCAGAGCCGAATAACGGTCTGATGGTAGTACACCTCTAAAAATCTTTTCACCATGACGCTGAGTGGCCCTTTCTTTGAGTTTTTGTGTTTTGATTGGTTAATTATTGCACCGAACGCAGTTTAAGTCATTTTGAGAAATTTCTTTTATAAGTTCCATTAGATATATTTTTAATAAATTTTTTGCATTACTTTATTTGCTTTTAAACTGTCGAGACTATACTTTTGGTCCAGGAAAAGTTTTCTTTACGTATTTAATGCAAATAATATCAATAAATTAATAAATAAATAAAGTAGTAGAAAGCGTATTTTTGGTTTTTTTTCGGGGAATCCGCGACTTTTTACCCCGGGCCATGAGTTCTCAGAGGGGCCCGGACTCGAGATTATACGTATTTACATACATATATGATTTAGACATAATTGGAAAGGGCCCGCATTTGCAATTTCCCCCCGGGGCCAGGATATGCTCCCTATGGCCCTGATTATAGATAAATGTACTATGTATTTGCATTTGGTGGTTTTTGACTTCGGCATATTATACAATGAAAAATTGTAGCTGATAACAAGGATGTGCGTAAAAGTGTGTATGCAAATATATCACTGGCAACATTGTGTCGTTAAAACCAAACAAAAGCACACACAAATCGTTGTATTGTGTAAATATGTAACCAAAAGAACGCAATTGTTTTCTACGGGATAAGTTTTGCTAAATTTTCTGTATCCTACGGGATATATGAAAGAAACTGCGATACGTTGATGAGTGTAAGCACCATAATTTTGAGAACGGGTAGCCGCCAACCCGTTACCCGCTGTCCCCTCACTCGTCGATGTCCATATGAGGACGTTGTGTAATTGGGGAATTACCACTTTTAGTTGTTGTTTTAATATTATACTCACGTTAAGCAATTCCTTAATGACAATACACTTTTAATGACATAATTATGATTAAATATATAAATTACTTTTCATTTCACTTCAAGAGTCACAAGCTTCTTAAATGAAATCAAATTTAACCAGAGAAATTTAACAAATACCGCTGCCCTCGAGTTCAAATTTCTTTTGACATATAGTAGTTGCAGGGTGTTTCAGATGTTTTATATATGTAGTGTGTTTGCGATTTTTTTGCGAGGTAAATTTTAAAACGTTTCTTGTGCGCCTACTGATATCACTTCACCAATATTGTATTTAATTTACAATACTATGTTTATCAGTTAAATGATAAATGCATGCCTTGGTTTATAAACTTTATTGCCGATAAGAATTTAAGTAAAAAAAATGCGGAATATCATGTTTTTGTAGCATTTCTAAAGCGTTTCAAGCAGTGTGGCAATACCAGTGAGCACAGAAATCTAATATATAAACCATTTGCTTAAAGCATTCTTGTAGATGTCGCCTTTATCGCTTTTTCCATCATTGCTTTTCGCTACTCTTTCTTCCACTCCTCAACAGCCACTGTTCGCTTAATTTACGCTTTTCACATGTTCATCCACAACAAATGTCAACAGCGCTCAGCTGTCAACTTCCAAACGAAATCAATAATCGCCTTTCAAAGTTGTTAATTCGATTTCAGTAATTTTCTGATGCGAAAAAATAAATTTTCCAATTTGAAAGAACTCTTTTCCAACTAAATAAGTGGCCGGGTAGCGGGCGAAAATCGTGCGCACGCCGGGCGCCGTGTGAAACGTGAAATATTGTGGAGTTTTGTGCGGTGTTGTGTTTAAGTGAGGAAGAGTAAAAATTGTTTACATTTTTTTTTTGTTGTTCAGCTGCATTCAAAAGGATTTAACACAAATAGCTTGATTAGTAAATCGTATGCTTGTTGGCTTTAATTTTCAGATGTTTCATCGTTACAAGAATAACTCTTGAAATGCACATTTACAACAGCAGGTAGGAAAAATATTTGGCATTCACACAGTTGCTACAAATGCATACGAGGTGGTTGTATTGGCAGTGTGTAATGGGTATGAGGGCGCAGCAGCAGCACCAGTAGTTAATAGTTTTAATTAGCCTATACAAGGTACGCGCAACCGCCAGTCTAACCATTAATTACACAGCCTAGTGGTACCGACCATAAAAGTTACCTTGCATATTTTCACGCAGCTTGTCAAGTTACTGTGCGGACGGAGTTGGTCCGCAAAGGTGAGCTGTAGCCGTTCCCCATATTTTGGACCTGGTCGACAACAAGCGGTCGTGAGTGTATGCAACTAATACAATCTGCGCTAAGAATTAAAAGTTCCAATTTCATAAAGTAGGATCAGTGTAAGGCGGCGAGTAGTCCAGGTGGCGCCATAGTTGCTGTTATTTTCGTTCTGCCACTAGGCCACCTGCGTTCTTCATGGTTGGACTGCTTCATTTTCGTAAATATTTACAATGCCAGGGAGCGCCGCGGTAAAAGGAGGGGAGAATCTAAATACCACGGATAGCTAAGTAATACAGATATGGTTATGTGTGTGTGCTCCGAAATATGTCGAACAGTTCGCCAACCGCTAAAGCGAGCAGCTGCTGTTTGATTTCGTATGCGTATAGGTGATTGTGTGGCGAAATGGTCTCATCATGTACTAAATTTAAAATGTGTTCTTATTTTTGCACAACACCACACATCCCCGCCTCGTGCGACCCTACAGCGCTGCTTGCGCCCGAAATGGCACGTTGCGGCGTCGCACAGCCAGTCAGCTGTACGCTATGCTGTGCAGTGCAATAAGATGAGTGCAAAGTATGCTGCAAGCGGAACGATATCGTATTTAC